>NC_142371.1:10305000-10557500 GCF_059441005.1 Hippichthys cyanospilos
TTGCATTTGAGTCTTAGGGAGCCGCTGAAGAGGACCCTGAGGGCGCTGTCTGAACGCAACTTGGTAAACGTACAGTCCTACAAGGAAGGCACAGTGCAGGTGTGGAGGGGGGGGGGGGGGGGGGGGGTTTGAGGAGGGTCACATCAGTCGTTCACACTAATATCTTCAGTATCTAAATGTATCCATCTGTTTCATTAAGCTAAATGGCTTATATTTCCAGTACTCTTGCTCGCTTCCTCTCACCCAGTGCAGTACAGGTATTTATCATCTAACTCGCCTAATTAGATGTGGTGTGAAGTGCAATGCATTAGCAATCATGTATACAGTATTCAGAACCTATGTGTGTATTTGTACACTTTTTAACTGAGCACAGATTACATCAAAAGCTAGAATATGACTTAGAAAATCAGACACCTTAAATCATTAATAGCAATCATATTGGTTGTTCCTACTCTAGTCTCCTTTAGGTCCGACAGAGATCGGTGAAGCTCTAATACTAGGATCTTCATCCAGTCACTGCAATCTGTGCAGTTCTTATTTCCTATGCACAGTACAACATTTTTCAGTTACGTAATACTTGGCGAATAATGTCAGTGTTTTATATGTTAAGCGGATTTTCATGACTAATTTTCAAAATTGCATTTTATGCTTGCATTCTGTTGCGAATACAAATTGTACTTACAGCAATTTTTCCGAGGTCGATCCCATAATTCAAGGAGTTCCAGGCACACTGCTTGTAGTTGGGCCTCCATGGCTCCTCAAAGATCTCATTGACACATTCGCCCTTCTCACCTTTGAGTCCGTCACGTCCAGGGATGCCCGGCGTTCCTGGGATGCCGTTGGCACCAGGGTTACCGTCTCTCCCAGGAGTTCCTGACGGACCCTGCATGCAACTGCTGTACTACAGGAACAAGCAAGCTGAGGTAAATGTGGATGCTGCGATGTAAATCACAAGAGTTCATTTGGAACTTCCTGCTTCCTAGGAGCAAAAGCGTGCAAAGTGGACACCTACTTTTAGCCAGCTGTTTTGTCATAAACAAGCAGCAATATTTAAAACATCCTACCACTTGAGTGACATTGGTGTGCAAGCACAAGAAAGAATAGAATGCAATGGGATCAACAACCACGAAGCAAATTAATGAAATACAATATTACCATGTTGTCAATATTTGAGAGGCTGATGATAAAAATTTCTTGGTCTCTGCCTCCATATCTCTGTATTGTATGAATGTACTGAACGAATGTATTCATGCTCCTGCTGCTACATTTCTACAAATGTCACATCTTACTCAATCTGACTCAATTACAGACACAAGGCTTCTAAAAACAGACCTCTCCAAAATGAATGACTGCCCTCGTCCCCTTTGTCTTGAATATTGCAGTGTTGCTCATACATGTACAATACTGTACACTATTTTCATTTTTGGCTGAACCATTTTTATATTCACATTGCATGCATGATTCCATCTAAAAGTACAAGCCAGTAAGAGTAAGTCAGTCAGAGTACATGACCAAAAGACAATAAAATGAAAATGCCAGTCGATGAGAACTATCCTTTTAGTCCACATTCACGGACATTTCTCAGTTTGAATCCCTCGGGTGGAGTCTAAAACTGTACTTCAGAGGATGAGCATCTGGAAAAATGCCTTCATGTAAAGGGTTTTGTGGTGATCTAATGTGAGCTGGGGAAGCAGATGGCCAAAGGTCTGTTTTAGCCATGAGTAGCTTTGGGTATGTGACATCAGTTCTGAAAGAAACTGGAAAGCTTGTGGTCAAAATCAGCTGACTATGAAATTACTGGAATATATACCTGAAATTTGGACTATTTGACAAAGTCCTGTAAGAGCTGTATAAAAGATTTCAGTGGTGATTTTCATTCCAAGAAAATTAGGAAACCATCTCAGTTTGGTTTGATTTTCAGAGCAACACATGCATTCAGAGAACTAATGAATGGATTCACTGTCCACTTGGTCACACTGCTGACTTTCTTACCGACTTCCAGCTGTAAGTTTGGTGCTGCCTGCATGAATTATAATGAATATTCCGAACTCATAGCACGGTACTCTAAGTGGCTGTATTTGGCTCAAAATGTTAAGAACTCGGATGCATTTCATGCTTCAGCTGGGACACACTGAAGGGAAGGAGGAGCGCAGCTCTCCAGTGATTACAATGCGTGGCTTCTTTAGATGTTGCGGAGAAAAACAAAACAAAACAAAAAGATTTCATGATTACCATGCTGTTTGACCATCAGATAGTTGAGCACCGTTTGGGATTCCAATACCACAACATCACATTTCAGAACAACATGCTGTTCATCTTATTCTTCTACTGTGTGGTGAGAAAGTGCAGCTCAGGAATACTAGAGGTCTTTGGGAGGATCTTATGAGTAAAAAGTTCCTCTAGGCTTCTCGACATGGGGCATACGGACTTCTATGTTGGAACTTGAGGGAGGTTTGCAAAGTCTTTGTTAAATAAACAGTTTTCAATTTCATTTCAAGTGAGGACAGAGAATGTGTGCATTCTATCCCAGCAGCGGCCACCCACTAGGCATTTTATAATCCTGTTTATGCAAGGATTTACCCTGATAGTGAAAGTTCATCCAGAAAAAGATTGGTATATTTGTTCGGGTATTATGACATTGAAGCAGCGATTTAAATAAAGTATAAAATAAAAAAGGCAGACCGCCTGCTTCCTGTTGGGCTTTATTTCTGTCACCAGATATAGTTGAAATAATGACAAAGAATCGGCTGGCAATGCTTTATGCATTTCCAAAACTGCATCACGTATTTCTTCGTGGCCAAATTAAGATTAGTAAGGCCCACATATGGGCATTTTTTTAAAATGTAGTTTGTGGGCTTCACAGGTATGTTTTCAATTATTTCAAAATTAATTTTGCGCTTTGATCATTAGCTATAAATAAATAGTGCACGGACACATCTGGAACGCAGCAGTCGTCCACAAGCTCCACATTTGGAAAATGCCACATCTTTTATGATGGCGACAGTTACTTGCAATCTGTCTTACCTTATCACCGTCAGGATCCTTTCGGTATCCTCTACTTCTCACCTTTTCCAAGCCATACACGGGGAAAGTCAAGCAGGCGAGCAGAAGCAAAAGGCGCCGAGCTAGAGGAGACATCATACGCTGCATGTGGGCGCTCAAACAGGGAACTTCTGAAGCGTCGGTTCACCTCCAAGCTTGGACTCTTTGAATCCAGGGGGAGGGCAGGACCAGTGGAAAGAGGGAATAGTCAACGCTCTTGAAGAAAGCTGTTCCAAAGCAAACAGCCCAACAACACGCATGGTGTTCACGAGAGCATGTCTGCGCGACAGAACTAGTGCACTCCAAAATGCATGCGTGGCGATAATGGGGGTAATTATGACCGAAAAAGCAATATCCATGCACGCAGTAGTCTTTTATTTGGGTTTCATTTTTTTGTTCTTTTTTTATATATATATATATATGTAAAAACAAAATTTTAAAATCAGAAAAGGTATTTTCAAACAGGAAAACAGCAGCAAGACAATGTCAGATACAGTATAATAAAAAACTATCACCGTCAGCATCCGTAACAGATTGCGGTTCCATAAATCATTTCCCTTTTAACCGGCCACATGTTACCACCTTGACAGCTTAAAAGAAAGTTAAGACTTATAGGAAAAATACATTCCATGCACAGTAAATTAAAGAACAAATCAAAGACTTAACAAAAGGTTGGTCCTTTTGTTAAGTCTTCGATTTATTGTCTATGTCTATTGTTGTGGACAGTATTTTATAAATTACCCAGTAACACATTTGAAAATTTCAATCCCACTTTAAAACAAGTAACCTTAGGTTGTCTCCACAGTGTTGTTTTACAATGCCAATGCTGAATTCACCCATATATGTGCAACATCTGGGTTTACCTTTAAAATTGAGGAACTTTTCTCATTTCATACATTTAAAAGTAACATTCACTGAATAACTTTCAAAAAAGACAAACAGAAATTAAATGTCCTCTACAGTGACTCAATTTTAAAGTCGTAGAACTGTATAAGACTTACTTGATGAGTGAGACAAAACCCAAATTAAACCTTCACATTGAAGGTTTGGACACATACTTACCTCACATTAAAACACCCAGTGTAGTGACTAATTCACTGAATGGAAAGAAAAGAAATGGACTCACATCAAGACTGACACCGAGCTTGTCATTAAGGACCAGAAGTTCAACTCAGTCCACAGGTAATATCGTAGTTGGCATAGAGCTGTTATTGGTAAAAACAAATCTAAATGACTACATCTATTAAATAGTCTCAAAATGCAGATAGAAAAAATACTTTTGAAGTTGTGAAAGTAAATATTATATTGTGGCTATCCAAACTTTCCTCAACCTACTGATAAAAACCAGGGTTGAAAGAACCACAGAGCCTGCCGTCAATACAGTAGGATTTTTTTCTTTTTTTTTTTCTATAGTATCTCAGCAGTTGCTGTCTTTGATGTCCTTTTTCTCCTCAGACACTTTGGACACCTGCTGGTGGGTGGGGTCTTCAGTACAGGAAGATGGGCTCAAAGCTGAATCCTGCTGTGTGATCGGAAGTGATCTAACCTCTGTTGGTTCAATCTTTGGCATCATCCTAGGACACAAACAAAATTAGTCCTTGGTTATGTAAACCTTCTTTACGTATAAAAGGCGATGAGAGAGGTTTTGATGTCCTGTGTAGAGTAAATTCTAAAGGGGAATGCTTCTGAATTTGGAAGTATTATAACTGTTAGGTTTTATTCTTCTTTTTACAGTTGTGTGATACGTGGCGGTTTGAAAGTTGTGTATAAGGTAGATCTAATATTACACCGTACATTTAACTTTAAATACAATCGCTCAGTGTTTGAAATAACAGATCTCAATAGTGGTTAACTTAAATTTTAGACTTTAAAGTTTAAAATATAACTTTAAAACTCGCCTGCATGTACAACTAAAAATAGGTTCAAATGCTTAAATTAAATATCCATCATTTTCTGTAGGAAACATTTTCTAAATATTGGATGACATACACTAGCATTCCGGAATAGATTTTGTGCATCAGATATAATTGTTACGATTGTGCCTTTCAAATAAGTAGACTGACTGTGACTTACCTCGCATCAGAAACTCTGCTGTGTAAACTCCCCGATTGGCAGCTAACTTTACCGGAACTCCCACCTTTGCTTCGTTTCTCTCCCCCTTCTCGCTCCCTGTCTTCACGCCTGGAGCTTCGGCTCGAAGTGGCCTTGTCCAGGTGCTCCCTCACAGCGCCTTGGTTATGGAGCTCATGATTTCCCAGAGGTGAAATTCCTGCACTGATGGAGGCGTTGGTAGGTGTGGCGGCGGTGCTTGTGCCCATAGACTTTGAGATGACTTTGAGCTTATGCGACTTTGACTTGTAGTGCTTCTTCTTGTGCTGGACACGGCTGTTATGCTTGAGGAAGAACTCGCAGGACTCCTGGAGCACCCGTCGGCTCTCACTGATGGGACTATGGATCAAGAAGCATGGAGGAATGCGACTAACCTAAAAATGTCTGTCATCAATACAAAACATGACACGGAAATCAAACCGTGCTTACTCTCTTTTGCGGGTCCTGTTGAAAAAGTAGGCCCATTCAGAGCAGGTCTTTTTGCTGCTGACCCAGAACACTGCAGATATTCCAACAACCAGTGTCATCAAGTACTTTACCAGGAACAAAGACAGGTCAGGTCGCTCATGCACGATTGTCTGAAAGAGAAAACAAAAGGGATTCAACAATGGTGACATTTTGTTTTGTTTATTGATCTGTGCCCTGCATGTCAGATGGTGCCACATCTCCAACTCTTGCCCAAAGTTAGCTGGGATGGGCTTCACTTCACCAATGACCCTACAGAGGCTAAGTGGCACACAAAAAAAAAATTAAAAAAAATTGAGAGACCGTGTTATGAAAATGGTAAAGTTGTGACATTAATCAAAGAAGTTGTAGTCAGTTGTAGTTGTTGTCAGTGGTCCCCAACCCCCGGTCCGCGGACCGGTACCGGTCTGTGGATCAACTGGTACCAGGCCGCGTGGGCTGCACCTGAATTAATGTTTTGGAGATGCTTTAGTGTAATGGCACGCGCGCACTGAACGCGAACAAGGCTAAAAAGCGGAGAGTTTTGTATTGTAGTCAATGGAGTTCGCGTGACTGGGCGCGAATGCACGTTGGGCGACAAGATGGACGCAAATGGAGCCACGCGTATGGCCGCGCGCGGTCAAGAGAAGCGAAATTTCGCCTTTCGCGTGAAGTTATTTTTTTTTTTTACTTTTTCAGCGTTTGGCGTCACGACAGCCAATCAACTTCGGGAACATTCAACGGCTCACGCAGGGGGCAGGACTGAATTATGGCGGCCGCTTTGCGGTCACCGGGAACGATCAAAGACGGCCAGCCGAGCTTTCAATACAAAATGGAGCCAAGCAAGAGCACTCATCTGGCGTGTAGAAAGATGGAAGCGAGAACTTGGGACAACTGGTATGTGCAGCGTTTGCTTCACTTAACAGCTGTTGAACTGTAGTTACTGTGCTAAGCTAACGATAGCACAGCATTGTCAGCACAATATTTAGCACGGTCTCGGCCACTGCAAGATTGCGACATTGATAACTTTTGGGGCCGTCTCTGGCCGCTGTTGATATTACATATATTACATACATAGTGAGAAGGATGATGTGGCTCTTGGAGCAGCCAGCACTCCCCCCCCCCGATATTACCGTTGGCCAGACTGCTGTTGATATTACATACACAGTGAGATAGTGAGAAGGATGATGTGGCTTTCAGAGCAAATAAATAATATTTATTTATTTATTTATTTACTGAAAGCATTTTTAGTTTCTGTGTGCCAAGTGTTTGATTTTTTCAAATTTTTACCATGGTCTTTCAAACTATGAATTGAATATTTCAAAAATAAAAAAAAAGGAAGAAATTAGTTATAAATAAAGATTTGCGCACATAAACAGGATCAACAACGTGATTCTTTGGGATTTGTTCCAAACAAAATTATAAGTTGTTTTTAGCTAAAGTTTCCAAGTGATTGACAGGTTATGTTGCATGTCAAGTTGCATATGACAGTCAGGTGTTGAACTTTTGTAATATGGGGGTGGGTGCTGGGATACATAATGAAATTGCAAATAGCAAATTAAATAAATTTACAAATTGCAAATTAAACAAATTAAATAAAAATATTTTTTTTAAACTTTCACTATATTTTATACTCCCAGGGGTAAACGTACACTCATGTGATCATGTGAGAACCACAGTCCAGAAAGTGCACAACCACTACTGATATAAAACATAATGATAGTGAAGCATAATTTAAGATATGCCCCCCCAACCAACAACTACAAATAACACTAACAACTAAAATGCATTTGAGGCCTTTTTTTTTTTTTAATTCCTCAACATAAATATGGCTTGGATTTACAGCGGGATAATTAATGAGCACAACAAAAGCGTGTACAGTGGGCCCCCGTGTTACGAACTTAATCCGTTCAGCGGCTACGCTCGTAACTCGAACTGCTCGTATGACGGGCAATCCAAACTATGTTAGTGAATGCGTGCAAAAAACCTTAGGTAAAAAAATCACGAATTCATACATATATTAAAAATTTGTAACATAATCTACTGTACAGTTAAATTAGATAACATAAATATACAAAGGCAAAATGACATTTACCTTTGGGGCGACGTGACTTTAGCTGGGTGGAGGCGGAGGGGAGCAGAGACCAACCCGCAGAATTTATTGATTTATTTTCTTAAACGAGAACATATCACCGGCGATTTCCTTCTCTTTAATCCATAATAGAAGAAGCTTCTCCATTTTGTTGTTGACCGCGGTCCATCAACCGGCAAAGAAAGTCTAGCCCTTAAAAGATTGCCGAGCGGTTACGGCCATACTCACGAGCAAGGTTAATTATGCGTGCGCCTCCTTCGTATTTTTTTTTATTATCTCCTGCTTCGTTTCTATTATCATCATCCTCTTACTTCTTCCTTTACCGCCACTTGCAATTTTAGAAACCATGTCTAACTGATAAAGTTTGCAATGTCTTCACAACATTCCTTCCTTTTCTCTCCTTCCTTCCATCCCGACCAGCTGTGCCATCAAGCTAGATAAAGGCGTTCGGCCAATAGCATATCGGCATTTCTGTGATTGACGTGACGCCGACCAATAGCATATCCGCATCTTCGTGGGTGAGACCGGGACTGTGACCTTAATCGACCAATAGCATATCGGCATCTCCGTGACTGACTACGTGACTGACACCGTGACTGAAACAGTGACTGTGACATTGTAAGAGCAATGGCGTTCAGCGGTGACGTGTCATGCGTGATCATTTGAATACGTAGTTGCATCAAAGCGAAATAGATTGTACGAACACGTTGACCGGCATGCCGGATTGTTCGTAAGACGAAAGGTTTGTGTGTATAAGGGGGACAAAAAATGCCGCGGTCCACGCTCATAAGTCGAAAAGTTCGTAAATGAGGAGTTCGTAAACCGGGGGTCCACTGTATATTCAGCAATAGAAACACTACAATTTTACAAAAATCTTCCATTCACCACAACAGTGTGAAAAGTGAAGTGGAAATTTTGTGATTGCGTACCTATATACTTGTATATACAGTACAGTAAAATGCATGTTGTGTATGTGCATAATTTAACTCGGCTCATTACAGAAAAAGTTTGGAATGTAAATCCTGATTGTTTGCATTTTGTCAGCTATGTAAATGGCATCATGCCAACAAGACTATTAAGAAGAAGAACAAGAAGTAATACACTACTATTGTCAGCAAAGAAGGGGAACTTGGTCTTCACAACTGTTGGCGAAGTGAACTGAACATAATTTCTTTCCTTTTGAAAAAACAAAGTGGCTTGGAGATAAGCCAAAGCAAAAGCTTTGTCACTTATGCGCTAGGCTAAGTGAAGCCGTGCACTTTTGAAGACAAGCTCTTCGCTTTACTCCCTTCCACCAAGCAATTTAGAAAAAGTAAAGCATTCTGCTCTTTATCCTTAGCTTAAGTGTTTTTCTACCTCCCGGGAATGTTACAGGGGTTGGCTTACCTTGTATGAGCAGGGGATGCTGTATTCTTGGCAGCGGTCGTTGATCCATGTGTTCTCCCAGGAGCTGCGTTGACTCTGTTCATAGGTGTAGCACGCTAACAGGGTGACCAGTGGGACCAGGTAAAGGCAGCTGAACACAGCGATGCGGATCATGAACTTCTTGAGTTTCTCCTGGTTGCGCTCATCGTGCTGGATAACCTGCCGCACGTGGTTTAGAGAAATGATGCCCGCAAGAATGAGGAAGAGACCGACGATGACGCCCACACACAGGGGCGCGATAACGAAGTAGCGCAAGGCCTCCAGATCGTAAAGTCCCACGAAGCAAACCCCACTAATGTTGTCCCCTTCAACCTTGTTCAGAGCTAGCAGCATCACAGTTAGCGCTCCGGGGATTCCCCAGGCGACAGAGTGGAACCACACCTAATGGCAGAACACACGGGAGACCTTTGAACAGCATGCAACATTACCCTTGAACGCATATTCAAGCCTGTCACTTGTCACATTTGAAGCCTCAAAATCATTACGGTCTTGTCAGAGCAGGGCCAAATCTTTTCATGTGTTCACTTACAGACCTAATCTTTTAATCTTACCGCTTTCTTCTCGATGGCTTCGCAGCTCCATTTGGGTCCAGCTGCCAAGAACCAGGTGATGGTGAGAATGACCCACCAGACGATTCCAGCGATTGAGAAGAAGTAGAGAAGCATAAAAAGCAGAGTGCAGCCTTTGCTTTGAGAGCCCAAGACAACCGTGTCCACACTAGTAGGATGGACTGCATTGCTACAGGCTGCTCTGTTGCCCAGCAGGAAGCCAATAAAGTATATAAGTGATACAAAGCTGTAGCACACGGCATAGAAGATTATGGGACGCTCGGGATAGCGAAAGCGTTTGACATCAATGAGGAAAGTGAGGAAGGTAAAGAGCGTGGCCCCCAAGCAAATGATAGAGCAAACGCCAATGAAACTCTTGGCAAATTCAACATCATGGGCTTTGAAATACATATTGGAACAAGGTGGAGCACAGTCCGGAGCTCCTAGGAATGATGCGCCGTGGCCAGGTTTGGCTTTCAACTGCAGTGGGCACCAAAAGCCCAAGTCCCTCTTAGCTGATGTAGAGCTCACTGGTGTGGTTGCAGGAAGCTTAGAATTATCTCCAATGCTACACGTGTCAAGCCTAGAACAGAATAGACCAACATAAGTGGGCTGACCTCGCATGACTGCTGTGGATTGGTAATACTTACTTATCACACTGTAGCTCAGGAGGCCAAATAATTCCAAAAATCCGAATAGTCTCCTGACAATCGGACATTACAGCCTCACAGTCTTCCTTGCAAGGCTGTAGCACTGTATTCTGCTCAGTGCACACTGGGAAGAAAGCCTGGCACAGGAAGTGGTGAACATTTGGGGAACAGCGAAGATTTGCCAAGGGCATAAATGGCTGCAATGACATGAATAAAACAATGTTCAGTATAGCTGGTTTGGTAACAGTTCAAATCAAGACAAAAATACATCTTCATTCTTTTAGTTCAAACTGGCTTCTTAAATTCATTATTCTGTGTTCACACCGACACCCAAGAAGTGTTTCACCACGCTAGATTCGCTGGCATTTTGTGGCGAGAGAGAACAGGGAACCAGCCGTTTCATTTGTGTGCAGAGTGGAGTATTTCAATTTGTGAGATAACAGCGCCACACAAGAAGCCATTTACTGCTTGGATAAAGAGTTTATTATTTTGTCTCCGTATAGGTGGAAAGAAATTCACTTGGGGATGTACAGTCAGGAGGTTTATGGCTGAAACAGCACTTGCATAGCGTTTATTATGTACTGCACATCAACAGCCATACTACTATACATTATAATATACTGTATAGTATATGGACTATTTAAAATAATTGGGAACTCATACACCATTGCCACTCCGCTAATAATATTTGTAACTCTAACAAACATTTCAACACAGACCGCTATTGAACCTCCCCCCTCCCGTGCTGAAATCCAATCTGGCAGGCCACATCTCTGGGGCCAGTGTACCGTTTTCACAGTAAGTGTCCTTGTTTCTCCTTAGCGGAGGTTGAGGAATCCTGGTTAGTGAGTTCCTCTTGCAAACTTAGCAAAACAAACTTCTTATGAGGTCAGCCGTTGGGTGAATTTTCTATTCAAACTTGAGATGTCTCAAAAGATCCCTCTCTGAAACAGTATGGCACTGGCTGATTCACTCCCCTTTGTACTCTGACACGTCTCACTTTCAAATACAGGTGAATGTTAGTGGAATGTTGGGCCATGGGCTGAACACGGGTAGCTCTAGTCGAGAAAGTCCTTTGTGATATGCTGAGCTGGGCTAAGAATAAATCAGAGGACATGTCCTGACGTTGATAAAACCATTGCATACTTACTTAGAGGAGGTATGATTGTGTACAGAAGATGAAACTAGTGAGTGATTAACAGGGAGAGTGTATTCATTGTGGTATGCAGCACAGGCTTTGTGTGCCTGGGCGTGTCCATCCCCTTCCTCAACAAATCAAAGGCTCCACACAACAAAGTCGATGATAAGTTGCCTGTGGCTGAAGCTGATGTGAAATCAGAAGCCTTCAACTTTGCAAGATAACGCACAAAAGATTCCCTCAGCACATTACTGTTAATACCCGCTATTTGAACATGTGCAACCCAAACCTATGGCCTTTGGGATGGTGATATGATGCAACTATTGAAGAAGAAAAGTTATGTCAAGAGACAAGACAACATATTACAAACAATCACTCACATATTGTAAAATGTGCTTTGTTATTTCAAGATGAACTCGAACAAAACAGCATATAGTATTTCTTCAAATTGATGCGCTCCACTCTACAGACACTGCGTCCCAATCAACCATCAGTCGAGTCATCTACTCGAACAAATAAAATCACAAACAGATGCCTCTTTCTCTGAAATGGCACTTGTCTTTTTCGGACACACTTTATTTCACATTTGTGTGGCTGGTCCAGTGATTTACACTCAGGAGCGGTTTACATATATTAAAATTAAAGCACAGATTCATACTGAAAATTCCCGTTCTCTAATCGTGGCGACCTTGACGACAGCAAATAACGCTAGATTCACACTGCAGGGCTTAATTCTCAATTCTGAATTCTTCGTGAAATCCAATTTTTCCAAATAAATGCAACCTCTGTGTGAA
Organism: Hippichthys cyanospilos; assembly: GCF_059441005.1. Lineage (NCBI taxonomy): Eukaryota > Metazoa > Chordata > Actinopteri > Syngnathiformes > Syngnathidae > Hippichthys > Hippichthys cyanospilos. The sequence continues at coordinate 10,317,243 of NC_142371.1, forward strand.
CGCCAAACAGCCCAAAGTGTCCCGCAAGCACAAAGGACACGTGATATTACACACAGCTTAACATTTGTGTTTACATAATTACTACAATGGATGACAAAATTGCTGTCATACCAGTAAATGCTGCAGTAAATGGTTGCTGTACACAAGGGCAAAAAGTTCAATTATTCGTGAAATATTGACAATTCGGCCTATTATTTTTGGTGGATGTTTGAATGGCCGTAACCGACCCATTTAATCGGTTTCTTTTATATTTGTGTGATAGATAGGAATTTTAATAATACAAATTATGAGGTGCATTGGTGATTCGATTCACTTTTGCTTAACTGTCTTTTATTTGTTCCTTAAGTTATAAGGGAGTGTTGGACTTTTTTTGTTTGTTTTGTTTTTAATGAAAAAGGCTCACCTCCATGTTAATGGCTGCAACATCCTGATCGTAGTGCTCCATCATGTTGGGAAAGAAAGTCACGTTGTAGGACAGCCCCATACATCGGTGAACCTGAATTGGCTCGCAGGTGAAGAGGCTGTGAGCACTGCAGCGTTGTAGCCAAAGTAGACCCAACCACACCAACATCATCATTATGAGGGCTGACTGAAAATTTGGGAATGTTTTCCTCTCCAGTGAGATTAATGCGTTGATTTTGGATTCAGTTTGAGGATATTTTATCCCAAATAGTGAATTCCCTTCACTCTCATTATTCCGCCTATCCTGGGGTCATCTCAACGAAGGAAACGGCAGTAGTAGAGAGTGCAGCTTCTCCATGAGAACGCTGCATGTGATTTTCCTTAGTGAGAGGTATCCAACAAGACTGAAATTAGAAGAAAATGGTACAGGGGTTACACATCCCGCAATTTACAACTGCAGTTGTTCATCAAATCTATGCAAGCACACAACTTCAAGGTGCATAAACGGAAAGACTGCCATCAAACCAGTTACCCAGTTACATTTCTTGTGCTGCCACCAGGATGGTTCCTCGAGAAATCGTATGAGCACTAACATAAAACATCGATTAGAAGGTTGGCAAAGAACAATACTGCCCCTATCTTCACGGACCATATTCAATTAGGGAGGGAATTTTAAAAATCTATGTTGAATTAGTCAGCTACGTCTCAACTTGTTTGGGCACTGAACATGACTTTTTGGAATGTACTATTATGCGCAAGCAGACTTTCGATGTTAATTTGAATGAATGACTGATTGCGATCGTCGCAAATAAAAACTACTTAAGTTTATGAACAGTATAAATGAGTTGTTGTTATTTGTATTTGTCGTTAATTTTGGCCGATGTAAAATAAAATACCATGTTTGTATCACTTCTGCAATGTATTTGATGTATCGAGCCAAACACAATAATACATATTTACAAAAGTAGTCGAATAAGGTCATTTATTAAGATAGAAATCCAGTCAAACATATAACAGTACAGTGATTTATATTTTATTTAACCACACATTGCAGCGGCGTCACTTGCAAATCACTAATAAGAAAAGACTCACGGTGGACATTTAATAGTTCAATTAGGTACGTTTCGTTTTATATTAACAGATGAGCGAACATACACATATGATAACACAAAACCTGAATTTCAACGACTGCGTTCTCTGTAACGCCGCTGGTACGAAAGGGGGTAGATAAAAGACAGACAAAATAATACGTAGAATGCTACTATACCGAAAAACATGTATCGGTATAAGTTTCAATATTCGGTTTCCTGTCAAACAAATCATCAACTTCACTAAGTGCGCAGTAAACACATCGATGCTCGATTGCTATACAAAATGGAAATCAGTCCAAAACAACTTCGATGCACTGCACAAAAGTGTGAAAAGCTAAAAGAAAGGAATAACTAAACAAACTTACCAACAAATGTTATGAACAGAGTTCGAGGTGGCCCTGACTACATGGATAGACTTGGCTTAAATTCTGAGTGAAATTTGATAGCGTGCTTCCTGAAAAAAAGGGGAAAAAAATCAACACGCTCCAGTTGGTCGACTCCAATCTCGTGTTGCCTTTGTGGTTATTGGAAAGTTGTGTTTCTTCGTGTGTGTGAGTGTGTTTGTGTTTACAAAAGTGCGTGTAGAAAACTTAAACGTTTCAAGTTTGTATTCTTTCGCAGCGTTGTGTCAATTTGATGGTGGTTATGACTATACAACATGTTGACAAGTGGCACCGAGTCGAGAATCTAAAGCAGCAGTGCCCATTTGTGGGTCCATTTGTGGCCAACATGCGGATAAAAAAACAAAAATAACTAAATAAAACAACAACAACAACAACAAAAGCGATGAGCACTGACACTTCAAATTCATTAGTTGATGGAGATAACCACTACTACTACCACTACTACATATTAAGTCGGTTTTTTTTGTCGGTGTTTTTTACTCAATGTAAAAAACTACAATTTATCCCTACACTTTAAATAATTACTACACATCTCTTTATAATGGAAAATGGCCTTGTAGAAGCAGTTTTTCTACCACCTCCTGCTCTGTTCATCTCCAATGAACTGCTTTGAAAATGGTCATCTTACTACATAATACTCTTGTTTCTGAATGTAAAGATAGATTCAACTCGAATTCGGTGTAAGGGCAACTCTATTGTAATGGGAAACAGTTTCACCCAAATATCTTGAAAAATCATAAACTACTTGTCTTATCCCATTTTACAAGTACTGTACAACATTTGATAACTGTAATACATTGTATAAACCCAATTGCTTAATCGAGTGATTGTGTTTTTAATAAACTGAATTGAAACCAAATTGAAATAACATTGTATAAGTTTTCTGTATGTGGCCCTCAGAGGATTTTTTTTGTTTTGTTTTGTTTTGAAAATCCTTCTTGAATAAGTTGTCATGAGAGTGGTTTTAGTTACACAGTGTTAAGTAAAACTTGTTATTCTATTATTTCAAAATCGATATTTTTTTCTGTGTTTTAGTTTTACTGTTTTCCTTTTTTTTCACCTCCATTAACTATATTTTTGTGAAAAGTGAACCTGAGAATATTAAAACAGCAAGAGCAAACCAACCAAACATGTATTCTCGTTTTTGAGACATTTTCCAGGTTTCGTGACCCCAAAACAATAATGGTCCATGAGAAAAAAATGTTTCTGGTCATTTCGGTGGCATTGCAGCACTTGGCATCTGAAATTTCATGCAGCAATCGTTTTCCAAACACGACGAGGACCCCTGGTGTCCATTCGTCTCTGTGTAGACATATTGCTATTCCCCTATTATCCGCTTGAAGGCGATACCTCCTCGAATTTGTCTACATTCATGTGACCACCAGGGAGGCGGAGTTTTGATGTTACAGTTTAGACGCTACACTCACTAAACGCAGATAAAGTGCATGACAGTTCGACTCCTTTTTCGCCGCCGTCGCTCTTCCTACTTTTTTCCTGCAGATGTGCTTCAATAGCGGCTGGCTCAGACAATTTAACTGTCAAAGGCGAGTGGGACGAGGACAGGATTCTGACATATGAGGTGCGTGAGCTGTGTAGCACACGGGGAGACGACCATGCATTCCTGAATAAGAGCGTCTTTTTGAACAATGTACGCATTGTGTATGATGGAAGTAAGAGTGGAGCAAGGCGCTGGCTTGTTGCTAGGAAACCTTTTGACAGCTGGAAGCTTTTGGAAAGTGATAGTGCAAGGGTGTCTACTTACTGTATTAACGCAAATAACCTTCACCATCATTCACGTAATATTCATATTGTGTTCCGAGTCTAAATCCGTAATGTGTCTAGTCTGTGACAGATAGCGTAGTATTCGTAGATGTTCTCAGTCAATTGACTAGTATTGTTTGGAGAAAATGGCCTACTTGTTGTGATCATCTGACCATCATATTTTTCACCCTATGACTATGATCTAAGTAACTGTATATGATTGCAAAAAGGACAGGACGTACACTTAAAAGGCTTGACCACGATTTGCTAACATGTGTTTGTAGAATTTTACTGACCCCCCCCCCCCCCCCCCCCCCCCACACACACACACACACACACACACATGCACACATCCTATTATATAACTTAAAATCATTGATGTGACAATCATGTTGGGTCTATGACTGGACAGTGGAGATGAAGGACGGCTCCTTCTCGACCTTATCTGTCAGATGCATTTGCCTAAGGCCATGAATTTGAAGGTCACTCACGAATGGATCGATAACTGCATCCTGCCGGGAACTACTCTCTTGAAGAAGAAGAGATGAAGTATACACATGTATGCATATATAAACAGCTTTTGAATAGCCATATGACATAACATACTTTGGAATTGTTCCAGTCAGAGTGCTGCTGGCCATTTTTCCTCATGTGTTGCTTGGTTTTTGATTTACTATGTGATAAAATACAATGCAGGTGTGCAATGCAACATATCTTTTTTGTTTTTAATACAAATTTGGCTCATAGTCCTATTATTTCATTCTCAGACATCAGACTGCCGAGCACTGTCACAGTGCGACGTTTTATGAAAATCACAACCCACCCTGAGAACTGTAAGAATGATAATGGCTTGTGTCTGAATCAAGTGAGAAGTTGGCATGTTGCTTGATGTGCAGTTGCGTTTCTTCACGCATCTCACAGAAGGTTGCCACACTGAATTTTAGTAGATTGGATAGACTGACGAAAGCTGACATTCTGTTCCATCCCATCAGGCTGATGTATGTTGCCCGAAAGGAGACTTCAGTCCTCAAGAGACGTATAGCACCTCCACTTGACCTTCACAGAAGTCCCTTTGTCCTGCATCCAGGGGCATGCCTCCTGAACGCAGGCTCAGGTAATCAACCTGGTTAGTCATTACTTATATAACACTGAATATTTTTTGGAAATGCAAAAAGGTGGTATATGGTGTATAATATTGGCTGTGAAAACAGGTAAGTAGTGGTTGGCACCGAGTATTCATTTTCAGTAGTTTAATTATATTAAATTTATTACACTCAATTAAAAAAAAAAAAAAATCCCTCAATGGTTTAAATTTGGACAGTGTTCTTGGAGGGACTTAAAATACTTTTATCACAATGTGGTTAAATAATGTGTGTCACAATTAAGCCCATTTACATTCTTTTAGACTTGCAGCCAAAGATCTTTGAGCCGATGTCTCAAAGAAAAATGCTTGGGGAAATCTCAGAAATACACGTATTAGCTTTCAAGCAGTTATATTCACCAATGAATTTCTATCTTCTTTGGATGATCCAGATTGATGGATGGACCATGTCGCAACAAGGCTGAAGAGCAAGCAAGGAGGTGTCGGAATGAGGTTTTGAGCTGGAATAATGGCGATGGAGAATAAATATGCACTCTGTTTAAAAACAAAACAAACAAACAAAAAAAAGAAAATACTGGTCATCATGTTGTTGTTTTTTTTTCTTTCTTTCTTTTTAAAAAAAAATAAAATTCCCATTATTTAGAAGCTAGTACAGTATGTGTAATTGTTAAAAGTTACATTAACAAATTTTCTATATACTACACATTCCTCCTTGGGGTTTTAAGTCCCGTTATTTATTTTCACTTCAATGCAGCAATTTTTCTTAGATCAGTATACTGTAAAACACTCCAATTAAAAAACAAACAAACACCCCTACTCCTCAGTCATCTCACTTCTGGCCCCCACGCATTGTGACAAACCCCCACACACATTTTGTGTTTTTTGTCTCCTCCCCAACACTCCATGGTATGTAACCTGGCAAGCTGATGCATTCACACTTATGGCCAGCACTAAATGGACAGAGATGGATTTGGATGGACAGTGTGGCATGCTGATGATGGAGATGTATAAGAGGAGAGGGCTTGGGGATTTTAGAAGTATGGTCTGACCACTTAAGCCCATAGCACTACATGTCAGTCACGCAGACACTCAGCCAGTCTGACATTGAATTACCCACTGTAGGGTATGTACACTATCAACCTTAATGTAATACTTTAACTGTGAAATTTAATTGGTAATGCAGGCCAAGTCAATCAAGATGTTATTCGGTGCTATGTGTTGCTTGCTTCTTGAATGGTATTGAGCTTTGGATAATTTTTCATTTGTTTGATTGACATTTTAATCGCTAATTTATTCATCAGGTCTAAATAACACCAAAAAGAAAAGGGAAATGTAAAATATAAGCACATGAATTTTAAGAGGCTTATTCCAAGGGCTTTGTGTTGGATTTAACTATATAATTGTTGGTGTGTTTGTATCAGTAGGGAGATGTTGACAGGACAGAGACTCTGCCAATCCAAGTCACATCAGGACGCCGTCTTGTCTGCCCTCAACCAGCAAAGGAAAGATGGTCTTCTGTGTGATGTTACTCTGGTGGCCGGGGAGCAAAAGTTCCATGCTCACAAAGCCATTCTGGCTGCATGCAGTGATTACTTTCGGGTGAGTGTACAACCAATTAGGTTTTGTGTTTGACCTATCTTAACGACATACAGTATGTTTGGTAATCATACTGTATATTATTCAAAAAAGTCAGTTGTTTGACAAACCTTAAAGGGGAACTCAGCCCATTTTGTTTTCTATACCATAAGACGTTCTCGCTATTTCTCGTCTTAACATTGCATTCTAATTCATATAGTGTTTGTGGAATTTGAATTTAGCAGAAAAATCCAGTTGTTTTAGCTATTGCTTTTGTTTAGCATTGATTTGGAGCAGCCAGTTTGTCACTTTCCGTCGACTGAAAATGACATAACAGTTAATTGGGGTTCTTCGTATCAACCAATCACAGGTCACCTCTTTTCTGACTTAGATCCGTGATTAGTTGTTACCTAAGTCCTTAGCAACTGTAATGTCATTTTCAGTTGACAGCAAGTGGCAAAACGGCCGCCCTCTGAAATGAATAATAATGGGTTAACGTTGTTGTTCATTCCAGTTCTACAAACAGAGTCTCAATCATAAAACCGCGTTTAGACTTGCGGGGTTGCTTAGAACATATTGTAAAATAAAAACTTGTGGGCTGACTTCCCTTTTGAGTAAAACGCACCACCTTTGCTGTCTGATACAATAAGTAAGTAATCCAGAAGGAGAAGATTTGGACAACATTTTTTATCTTTTAACTGCCTGTTGACCAAAATATCAGTCATTTTCATTACCTGTCGTACTTGCACTCAAATAAATAAATCATACAAATGACAGATTTACTTGCATTTAAATATATGCCAACCGTACCTTCAGTACCTCACTTCAGAGATGTGATCCCGCTTTTAGGCCAATTTATATTTTTCTAACAGGGATGCAATCTCTGAATGTTTGGACTACATGGCTTTTTACCAGCTTGTCAGAAACCTGTCAGAAACTATCACAATGAATGCTAGTTTACCTTTTATTTTAGGATGTCAGGCAGCCATATGTTGTGTATATGAGATCAACCACAAGAAAGGTGCACCAATGAGATTCGTTTTAGAGACAGAGCAGATTAGGAAATCAAAACTAATCCTTTTTGAAAATCAAAGGCAGATTAAATTAATCCAAAATTGGCATGTAGGATTTCTCCTTTTGTGTGATTGGAGGCTATTTTTATCTCTCCTTGCACAAGTAGTGGACAAGTGAGTCAGACCCTTCTTCTCCTCCTTGCAACTCCATGATGTGTCGTATCAGAGCCAAATTATTGTACTGGTCAGGCGTTGGATTATTAGAATAATCTGATATAGTCGAGTGTGATCATGCACTCCCCTTCACTCACCTTCTCTCTATCAGCAGTCACCACCACCCACCCACCGTACACACACATAGGAGTGGTGTAAACACAATATTCGACTCACTGGTGAGTGGCTCTAATGAAAAACCTGACCAAGCGTGCTTTATTTAAATGGATCACCTGCCTCTTCCAATGTTGCCACATTACAAAGATCTTTGGAAAGTACATCAGTCACGCAAGCATCAGGTACACATGCCCCTGTTGTCACTCCAGACAAATACTCTATGGAAGCAAGACCACAATAATGTACTATGTTATTCTTTTTTCACTCAGATATGAATGCAAAGCAGTAAATCGCCTACTTTAGATTAGTAAAACAACTGGATGAAAAAAAAACCCAGCATGAACAAAAATACATGATGAAACAAGATTTTCTTCAAGATGTTACAATGTGTTTTTTATTTTATTTTTGTATGTTTTTGTCTTGTTGTTTAGAACATTTCTGAAGTCTGATCTTATTGATGCTGGACAAACATACCCGAATAACAATGGTATTTTTGTTCATTTCAAAGGTGCACGCAGATCACACAGTCTGAATTGGGCCCCATCATGTGATGGGACACATTTCCATTCATTGATGGAGTGAGTGAGCATTGCACATTATGCATATGTGCTCTCTGACAAGCACTTCACATATTGTCCAAAACTCACTTGGGTGATTGCAAATGATGCACCAGAGCTCTCATTTTCTGCCACACACACTTTATAAAACACGTTCGTTTTGTGCATTTCTTTATGCATTAGTCTACGATCATGGGAGAATTGAAAAAGGTCTTCCCCAAACTGCTACCATAATGTTTAAATAATTTTATTAAATTGAACTTCAAGTACAGTGGACCCCCGGGTTACATCATCCCTGGTTTATGTTTTTTTCATGTTGCGATGTGAGTACTGAGTTTTTCGTCCCCTCCTGAAGATATTTTCCCCACTTTGCGACAAAAACAACTGTCATGAGCCTAGGGGGTTAGCTGTATTTTTGTTGTCTCCATCAACAGGCATTTTTAGGTCATTGCACTTGTTTTCTGTTGCTCTCAATGCCTCCATGCAACGAATCACTACAATGCTGGTCTGCTATTGGTCAGCGTCTCCTCACGGAGATGCTGGTCTGCTATTGGTCGGCCCACTTGTTTCAAAATGGCGAAATGGTAAAGCTTTGTTCCATCGTGAGTAGTTACAAACCGTATTTATAGTGCATTTTACTGCTTAAATCTAACTTGAATGGGTTAGCCATGGGTCCCAAGATTGCTAGTGATGTTAAAGAGGGAAGTAAGATGATGATTTACATGGAAACGAAGCTGGAGATCATCAAGAAATACAAAGCTAGTCTAGCTTAGGCTACCCTTACAAGGGAATATGGGCATAACAAGCGCCACTCAAAGGTAAATAAACCCTTTCTATATTTTTATTTATGAAGTTTTCTGATTGTATACATGTATATTATATATACGTAGCACTTACTGTACTATTTTGGTACCAATTTTTAATATCTATGTACAATTTTGATGATTTTACCTGGGGTTCTAAATGCATTAGCTATTTAACATAGGTTTGCATTGCCCACCGTATGGTGAATTCGTTTTACAATCCCAACGGTGGAACGGATTAATCTCGTAACACGGGGGCCCACTGTATTATAAATGTTATCTCATTATTTTTGTTTATATCGTATAATAGCAAGTACAATGTGTCTACGCTTTACTGTAAAACATATTTTCACTGACACAGGGCTCCTTAGTGGCAAAAAAACAAAAACAACTTAAATACCCTACAAAAAACAGTAAAACTACAGATAAAAAGTCAGAAAACTCAAAAACGTTGCAAAATATTTTACCAATCAGAACAATCAGAAATGAAATAGAACAGCACAGAGGAGCCATTTATATTTAGACAATTTAGATTATCCAACAGCCTGACTAAAAAGACAACATATTGAAATATGTTTTAAAAAATATCCACTGACACAACAAAACTTAGAGGGAGTAGGAGAAATTAGTGAATTCTAGTGTTTAGGTGCCACTGACTGAAAAAAGCAGTTGCCATGGAGCTCTGGGTCATTTTTTTCAGATGACAATGATTATAATTTGTTCAATTAACTGATTATAATAATCACATGCACACACCTATTGTTCATATATATGAATGAATGCCCCACACATGTCCCGAAGCTCAATCTGTCCGGCTCCGCACCTTCATCATATCCACCAAACATGTGTTTCACCACCTGCACCTTGAAATAGACCTGCTTTGTCTAAAAGTTTGTCTACTTTTGGTCACAAAATTGCAGGATTCGCCAAGGGCGTGGAGTACAGTTACGCCAGAACAGCTATTGAGGCAAAGCGGGGTTTGCCAAAATCCCAAACACCTGACCTGTGCCATCAATAAATTTAGAATGCAGTTCTTTGTAAGCATCAGACACTCTACTTTTATGTTACCAAAATGTCAGATGTGCTGGGGGAGTGGCCTCTCTGTGCGCCGGTATGCTCAGAAATGTGCAGTCTGGTCTCCCAAACTCCCAAGCACAGAAAATTAGAGTTGTGGCTGCATGAAATTGAAGATGCGCTGGTAGTTTGACCGAGCATACGTGCACCCGTGTGCACCAAATGAGAGCCCAAAGACTCAAGTTATGCTGAGCCAGCACTCAAGGGAGATGCGCTCTTGAAAAAAAATACCGGTCAACATGATGGTTTTGTTAAATCAAATCCCCATTATGTAGACGCTAATATATGTAATTTTTACATTCTAAAGATTTAATCCATCTACAAATTCTGTCAAGACACACTATTTACATTGGAAAAAAATCATTGGTCATCCAAGCAAGTATTTGAATAACAAGATTTTGACTCAATTTGCTCAAAAATGTATTTAATCAGCATTAAATACGGGCATGTTTCATTGAACACAAAGCTGATACACATGGGACTCAAATATGAATTTTCAGAGCAGACTAGTATTTATGAATCACTGCTCTAAATTAAAGTTTGGCACTAAAGGAATCCTACATTAGAATGATGCCCGAAGCAGACATATTTATTTTTCCAGAAGGACAGACTAAGTGCAGCACTTCACTCCTCCTGCAGCATTGTGAAGAAAAGACTGCATTGAGCAGGACTCAGGGATCTATATCCCCAAGTCAGCGAAGCTTTCCATCATGCGTTGTCCTTTAGCACTTACATCTAGGTCAGGGACAGTCATGTGAGGGACAAACACTCCTATTGCCCACAGTGATGACATAAAAGCTTGCACGAACCTGCACAGTGTAGGTTTTTTCAAAATTCTTTTTATTCATCCGTGTAGGCAAACTACAGCACTACCACCATTATGACTCAGGTTTTACCACCACACTCCCCTTGCCTAATGGACCAGTCTGTTTTTAATTGGCTCAGTGGTAAATCATCCAAGCTGTGCAAGCACTGGATGAAATTTGGCTCAAATTCAAGTTCTTCCTACTGCTGTACGGCCCTTTGCCTGAGGAGAGTGGGCTGATGCAAATTTAAAGTTCATATGCACCATGAATCATCAACAATTGATTGACTAAAGTTTCGGGATGAATTCACTGTTTTTTTGACAAAAAAGATGCTGCCAATGGGTCTTTGGTGCATTTAAGGAAGGTATGCATGCACATGCTGAATTTTTCATTTACTTGGTTTATGTTTGCCCTGTCAAATGATTTAGGATATAATAGCAAAAATGAAAGTTATACTTTTATAAGGACTTGTTAAATTATAGCCTTCTCTTAAGTCCACCACTATGTCCAAGCAATAGCAGTACTGCTCCACTTGGGTTTTCAAAATGCTTATAAAGCATGGGTGTCAAAAAAAATGGTCAAAATGTAGTTTTAGAGTAATTCTATTAACTAACTAACCACCTAAATAATTTGACAGTTTTCTTCCACTGTTACTATATTAAATTTAATCAAATTTACTGCTGTCAATAGATAGGAAAAAAAATCAGTCAATGGATTAATGAACTAAGATCTGTGATAATGTGATGTTAATTTATTTTTGTTCTTACCTAAAATAGTTGAGAAAAAAAACTAACTTGGTAGACTGTTGCACATGCGCTCAGTCTAAATTACAGCACATCTTCAATTTCACACAGGCGCACATCAGGTTTTTAGTGTTCAGGGATTTGGTTGACCGCGTTATGCATTTTTGAGCGTCCCGGGGTACACAGAGTGGAATTGAATTTTGTGAGGGCGCAAGTCCAGCCTTGGAATTTTGGCAGGCCCCACTTCTCCTCAAAAGGCTTTCCAGTGCAACTGTACTCCAAGCCCTTAAAGCAAGACTACTGTATTTCAAGGCAAAGCAAATTTGGTGGATTTGATGGAGGCGCACAGGCAGACAGATCCAGGACATGTGTGGTCCATTCATTCATAAATATGAACAATAGGCATGTGCATATGATTTTAGTAATCATTTAAACAAATCACTTTGCATTCATGTGGTAGACTAAACTTGAGCTGCTCCTATAGTAAGCAATCTCCTTCTTAGAAAAAATGCATACTAACTTTTTATTTTTTCAAAGTTAAACTTACCATTCACTGGACCAACAACCCTCATACTGTTCTCCATTTTCATAATTTCCTTCTGCTCCTGAACTTGCCCCGCCAACCACAACAGAAGAAATATATGAAATGATTCCAAACACAGTGACAGCCAATCAAAGACATTGAAAGCCAATCAGTGTTTACATCAGGGTATAATTAACCTTGGTTTTCCAATGCATAAAAACAAATCTACAGAAAGCCCAAAGTTAGAGATTATAAATATGATTAATGTGAATAAACATAAAACCTTAAACTATGATTGTAATAATTGATTGCAATTAATCTGTTATTTTTACACCCTCAGTCAACAACATTGGTAGTAAATTACAACATTGGTAGAAAGCAGAATAAAAAGAATGAATGTGACTGTGAATATACATAGCTGTTAAATGTAAATTATATCCGTTTCAAACGTCACCTTTTTGTTCTTTCCTATCACACTACTTGGCTGGTACCCTGATCGGTGGGTGACATCCCATCATGGCATGCCAGCAATCAATAGCTTTGGTGTCCAGAGCTGCTCTCAGCAGGGTCAGACACTGCAGACACCGTGGCCACCGCTTTGATTTTTCTCTGATGTTTGTGTGCGCATATCATAGAGCAACAAAGTACTGATTGTGCTATATATATTTATGCTGAAGAAGGCAATCAATACTGGACGTTTCTTGGCTGTTCTTTCTGGCAAGTTCTCAATAGTTGTTGTTTTGTTTTCTGCAGCTCCACAGCTCATTTTGCAGTGCTGCTACAACTTAGACCTAAAACACTAATAAGTAATCAAAAAGAGTCTGGAAAATTAAGCATTTAAATGATACAGTAAATCATGAAATCCCTCACCTGTCCTATTTTGTGTCATCAGGCCATGTTCAGCTTATGCATGGTGGAGAGTGTGGCAGATGAAGTGACTTTGCAAGGCGTGACCAGTGTTGGATTGAAGCATGCCTTAGACTTCGCCTACACTGGACAGGTAATTCATTACTCATACAAGCAGGAAATAACACAGTGAAAGAACCAATTTCAAAAAGACTCACCGTAATTGGGAATATGTCAAGATAGCTGTTAGATTTCCAGTTTAATCACACATTTGAATCATTATTGTACAGCAGCATAGCATTTGTGATGACGAACACACTTACGTTCCAACATAGTGTTTTGCTAAATGCTAAAAACATTGTGTGTGTGTTTTGTGACTCTTTGCCAATAACGTAGGAATGATTTGACTTGGGTCTTGGTATCTATCCTACTCAACTTTACATGGACTTTAACTACATTACCTACATCATAAGTTATCTTTTTTTTTAACTCATTCCCTGGCATACAATGCTATAGATTTCAAAGCTCTGGACTGGCAGTGATTGAATTAATGAATCTACTTGTCACAGTGTGTCACTGGCATATGTAAAGAATAAGAAAGGTATTGCTTGCAGGAAATAAGTGACTAAATCTGTGATTTTGCGCAACAACATTTAATAGTTAGAATTCTTCGTTTTACTATAGTTTGCTATTTAGGTAACAGCATCATAAAACAAAACGAGCAAACAAAGACAACAATATGGACATGGGACGATGGCTACAGAATGTGGGATATTTAGGTGAGGTTTTAAAATTTGGCAGGCTCTGCTTAGAAAAGCCAAATCACAGCCAGTTGGCACAAGAGATCGCTAAATCAGACCGGCCATTTACAGAGGAGGCTTTTATCAAAAACATTATGCATAAAGTTTGTGATGCCGTTTGCCCTCACAAAAAAGGCAATGTGAGGCTGATCAGATACACTGTTGCTGGGCGTGTAGAGTAGCTGTCCATCAATCTAAAAGAGCAGCTTTTAATAAAGGTAAAACATTCCATCGCATATTCCCTGCCGTGGATGAGAGCACGACACTTCTGAAATTGTTCAGTTAAAGCTAAAGCTTTTAGCGCTACGCCATATGCATGGCAAACCTACAGGACATAATCTTTATGGAAGTGTCAAGACCCCAAGCCCAGATTGTGTATTGTAGGCAGAAGTTAAAGGTGACTTTGTCAGGTAGGTTTTACGTACAGTGTTTGTCAATAATTGCAACCCTTAAAGTTGAAAATTTTTGGTTGTTGTGTTCCAATTTTAATACATGAGTATTGCTGTGCAGTGTTGGAGAAGCTATTTCTTTTAAATGTGCAGATAAAACAATTTAATAAGGTTGAAAAAAATCACAGTACCTTTAGGAAGGAAAGTTGTATAAAACTGTCAGAGGTGGTCATTTCCACTGTTCGATGGTTCGATTTACATAGTAATGCAGAACGCTTCTCACCCCCCACAACCCCATCCCACATTAAAGCAGCATGTTGCCAACAGGAAAAAGATGTGGAGACATTTGTGGCTGTGAAAAATGGTAGGCAGTCGGTGCTTGATGAAGCTTCAGCAGCATGATGCAGGTCTGCTGCAATATGATCATGAAAAATCAACCAAAAAAGTATCTTACCCCTAGTTAGTACAGATGGTGAGTAGCTAACTTGTTAACCAGGACTGATGTTGTCTGGCCTGGTGTCTTTTGGGCCGATTCCTTACTATTTAATTATTTTCCTTAATTAATGTTAACAATCTTCTAAAAATTTTATATATATATATATATATATATATATATATATATATATATATATGACACATAACTAATTAAATCCTAATGTCATAAAAATCTTAAATATAGTAATAAATTCAGTTGTTGTTCATGTACTTTTTCAGGTTTGAATATACTAGTTAATGTACTTTTTCAGGTTTGAATATACTAGTTAATGTTATGATTACAGTTTATTTTCAGGTCAGTATTTTTTTTGACTGCGCAAGATTACCCCATTTTCCGCACTATAAGGTGCACCTAAAAGCCTTCAATTTGCCCCAAAGCTGTCAGTGTGCTTTATGATCCGGTGTGCCTTATACAGCGCATAAACCTCGAATTGTCATGTTTGGGGGGGATTAAAAAATAAATAAATAAATAAATAAATAAACTTTCTTCCATCCACCCCCCTGTATTTCAGTTATAAATGTCTTTTTTTTTTTACAATACGATTTTTACAACTCATTTGAAATTTTGAGATGCTATCGTGCTCCAATTTTGAAGCAATTTATATGAGATCAAGGCGCATTAACAGTTCATGTAAAAGAAAGCGAGATTTTATAAAATGAATCCAGAAACTGTTTTTAATCCAACAAAAACAACATATTTTGAGGTTTTTGGTTGCAATTTGATTAAAAAAGATTTGTTTAAATTTTAATTGAATCAGAATTATATTCTTTTTAACTCTTGAATGGTCTTGGTTTTTATCTAAACACTCTTTCCATGTTATCAAGAGGTATTTTTTTCCCCATTCTTTAATGCTTTCCACAAAAATATCTGATTGTCTTAATCTTATTCATTCTGATGATTGTCTTAATCTTATTCATTCTGATGTCTTCGACTGACTTAAAATAGGCCATTGAAGGCCTTATAGTCCGGTACGCCTTATAGTGTGAAAAATATGGTAGATAACTTGCAAGTTGCTTGAACCAACTAATGACTTGACTCAACTTGCTTGTTTTTTTTACTGTACTGTACATACTGTACATTCAAACTTACTTGCAAAAACATTTGAACATATTTGCAAGTAAGGTCCTTTTGTTTGTTTCCCACTGTCACTTTTGTAATTTGCATTTAGGATTTTTTTGAGATTGTATAAATCCAGGATTTTGTTATTATTTCTGATGCTTCAATATACTGAACATATATATGAATCTTTTTAAGTGGGGAAAATATGCTGTACTGCAGCGTTCCTCTAATTTTTTCATTTATGTCACTTTCACATTTCACTTTCCCGTTTTATGGTTTGATACTGCATTTGGTAGTCATTCAATCATTTTTAGTCCTGTTATAAATGTAATAGCAAATCACATCTTAAATACAAAGACACAGTGGAAATTATTTGGTGTTAGATGATCTTTTTAAATTGGACCTTCCTCTGTGGGGTTTTTCATACAGCCAAATATGTCATCTAGATAAATGATACAAGGTTTTTGCAGATTAGCACTTTAATCTCAACATCATAAATTTAATCAGACACGTGACTGTGGCACTGGTAGAGGGTATATGTAGGTTTTCAATCAGATTGTATTAATTTTCTGCCGTTCATGTACTCTCACCAGTCACAGCAAGTGTCTGAGCATGTCATTTGACCTCCCTTTCCCTTTGTACCATCAGCAATATTGAGTCCCACAAGCAACACTCTGGTTTATCCAGGATACCAAGAGGCTGCAAACCGACGTTGTAATTACTCCCTAATTTTATTTCCACTGTGGAAATGAGCAAGTAATAGTTGGTTGAGTTTAACTAGGTCAACAGCAGGCTTGCAAGCCGCCTGCAGTTGGCTCAGCTATCTGTCTGCCCAGAGGAGATGATAGCAGATGAGATGAGGGCAATATGCTTATCCCCACACCGTAAATAATGACCCACTAAAATCCTTCACCCACATGTCATACAGGCCTGCAGGTTGATGAGACATGTAGCCGAGGGATGTTTTTGCTATGACTGAAAAATGTTGATCTTGAGTTTGAATCTTGCTTGCTGCTTCTGTACACTGCAAACACTTGCTGTTTTGCTATCTTGCCTTGCTTACATTTTTCTGCTAAAAAGCTCCTTATAAATGCACTCAGGTGTTGATGTTATTAAACGTTTTTTGTTACCACGTCACAATAACATCAGTGCAACCTCTTTTTATCTGTGAAGCCCTTTGAGACTTTGGTGATTCAGGGCTATACAAATAAAATTTGATTGATTGAAGGTGGAAAGGAGGGGCAAAGGTGCAGTATTTAGCCATGGCATTTTGTGCCGTGACAGCAATGCCTCTTTCACATGGAGATACATATGTGGTGTATTCTGAGCCTTAATGTTACCCGTGGTTTATCACGCAATGCAAGATGGGAACCCCGGCTCTGGGTGGCGTTGTACCGCTTGTTATGAGCATGTGCTGAATATGCTAGTGAAGATTTAGCGCTACAGTACGTTGTAGTCCAGATATCATTGTTATATTAAGTAACAAGAAGAGTGAAAGATATAACGCATCTTTAATGAAATGCATGGTTTTTTTGTGTTTGTTTTTTTTTCCGCATGCAAAAACTGACACATGACGAATAAAGATATGAGCAACTTGCAACCTCAACCCAGTTAACCAAAACTGGAGCACTTGCATTGTCCACCCTGAAACATAGAGAACATAATAAGGAAAAGGACAAAACCGATGTCATTCAAACACAGATGAATAATTATAAATGAAAAGAGCAGCAGGTGCAAGAAGTAAAGTGGCATGAAATGACTTCCACTTTATCAGCAGAGTGAAACACCCCCAAAGCAAACAGCACACAGGTGTGTAAAATAGCTTACTTGATCAAGGCTGCATGCAGGTTTTTTGAATTCTAGATGGACGCTTAAGATGATTGTACCTATTGAACATGTTCAACATTGTTTTTCACTTTCATATTACACATTTACTGTAGGTACCATGTTAGAACAAAATGGGCACACAGCATTTCAAAATCATTTGACACAAGATGCAAAAGATGCAAAAAAACATCAAAGTGTTGCAGTAAGGCTTGGAGATGATTCGTCCATGTCTCGTTTTAGACTTTTGTTCTAGACATTCTGTAATTGCTCGAAATGAACATAGGGCTGGGTGGTTAATAGATTTTTAACTGACTCAGCTTCATTGATCAGTTAGATTTTTTTCTTTTTTTTTAAATGTCAATTTATTTAGTCCTTCAAGTGCACCCTCACTAATGTGTACCTCTGGCACTAACAATATGACTACTAAGAGGACATTGTCTACAAACGCACTGTATGCACTTAGTGCCAAGTTAATGACTTTCTTGTTATTAATACCTATTGTATTTCACATCCCCCTAACAGACAACACAAGTAAAATAAGTTTTCCCAACGTGGTTTCCTGTAAGAGCTCAGCAAAATGTAATCCCTGAATCAATTGTGCTGATTAGTGCAAAAGGCATACCACTCATTTTCCTTTGCAAAAGCAGTGACAATATCCACATTGGAAAGTTTTGACCTTGCTGTATGTGCTTTCAAACTGTTAATATGTTGCTAAGTTTGCTTTGTTTTACCTGTACGATTCTACTGTATGTGAAAATGCTGTGAGACCACTGTGGGGATGCAGGGCTTGTGTTAATGACAACAGATACGGACCAGGTGATCTCAGCATCATTATTTGTTTAGGAAGAGGCTTTTTTTCCCAGATGACGCACTTACCTGTATGTGCCGGTTAATTTTCAGAAGGGTTTGGGGGAACAAAACTGGTAAAAAAAAAAAAAAAAAAAGGGAAAAAATGATTCAAGTCAGATACAGCATATTCCCAGTAGTGCTCATCTGTCAAAAACAGTTCCAAATGCCACCAATCTATTGAATTTGTCTTCTAACTGCAGATTGTAAATCACACAGGCAGTTGAAATAATTTGCTGTTTATTATGAATCAAGTCAACTGAAATACCACATAGCAACATTTTCCAGTCATGTCAAATGTTGGCCACTTGCTGGCAAGACAGTGATAGATTTTGGCACAAAAATTGCAAAGAAGTCGGCAAATAAAAGGCACTCCCAATAAACTAGGAAGTTAGAATGTTTAGATACAGAGAGCCATTAGGGTTAGAAAGTCTGAAAGGCACATGACGTAGTTATTGCGCAAAAAATAGTCATTTGATCCTGTGGTTTTAATCCCAGCTGTGGAACAGTGGACCAGCCTGGCATGGCAGTGTGCATGCGAGTTTGCCCAGCCAGTCAATATGTGTTTTGTAGGGTTGAAGAAGGCATTTGACAGTGTCCCTCAGGGACTACTGTGAGGGGGGGCGCTTTGAGACCATGGGCTACTAAATCCCCTGATATGGCCTGTTCGATCTCTGTACCACTGACATCAGAGTAAGTCGAATTCATGTCCAGTTAAGGTTGGAATCCATCAAGGCTGCCCTTTGTCACTGATTCTTTTCATGACCTTTATGCACAGAAATTGCTAGGCGCAGCCGAAGCGTTGAGGGAGTCAGGACTGGTGGTCTCAGCATCGCACCTTTGCTTTATGCGGATGATGTGATGTTGCAATCTTCTTCGGGCCGTGATCGCCAACTTTCACTGGAGTGGTTTGCTGCAGTGTACATGTCCATTGGGATGAAGATCAGGTCCTTCAAATCTATGATCAGACTCCTTCGTCGGAAGGGGGTGGAGTGTCCTCTCCCGGTCAGGCATGAGTTCAAGTATCTTGTGTCTTGTTCATAACTGAGGGCAGAGTGGAGCAAGAGATTGACAGGTAGATCAGTGCAGCGTCTGCTGTGTTGTGGACTCCGTATTGGTCTATTGTGGGGAAAAAGGAACTGAGCACTAATGCTAAGCTCTCTATTTACTGGTCCATCTATTTCCCCACCCTCACCTATGGTCATGAGCTGTGGGTCGTGACCGAAAGAACAAGATTACGGACACAAGGAGCTGAAATGAGTTTCCTCCGCAGAGGTGCCCATGCTCTACCTTAGTGATAAGGTGAGAATCTCGGTCATCCGGGAGAGATTTGAGCCGGTGCTCCTCCACGTTGAGAGGAGCCAATTCAGGTGGCTTGGGCATCTGGTCAGGGTACCTCCTTCGTGAGATGTTCTGTGCATGTCCCAGGAATGACCCAGGACACGCTGGTGATCTGGACGGACTGACGCATAGACGGTCCTTTTAGTGCTACAAGGCTATCCAGTAATTTTGCGATTAACTGTGAACCAAAACATACAGTATGCATTAGAAATAGAAAAGAGCATTGTGACGTATTGGTTATGTCAGCAATGCACAAAAGGTGGAAAGAAATCTAATGTGGCTTTGGATGATATGACTAAAAATATCTGGCTCATCTCACTGGCTTTGGAAAAAAAATATTATGGTGGACCCCCACCATAGGACATTAATCCGTTCCGGAGTTGGGATCATAAGGTAAAATCATCATATGGCTGGCAATGGAAACATATGCTAATTAGCTAATGCGTGTAAAATCCCAGATAAACACATCAAAATTGTATACACATATTAAAAATTAGTAATAAAATTGTGTAGTAAGTACTACTACTGATATTTAATATTCATGTATATTATTAAATAACATCACAATCATGAATAAAAAATATATAAAGGAAAAATGCAATTTTATTTACTTTTGGAGTGACGTGACTTGAGCGAGTTACACCATATTTTCTAGAGTAATTATGCGCGTGCCTTCGTATCTCTTAATTATCTCCAGCTTTGTTTACATAGTAATCATCTTTTTCCTTTTTCCTTTAACATCACTAGCAATTTTGGGACCCATGGCTAACTAATTCAAGTTTGAATTAAGCAAACACTCGAGATCAAGTCTTTAGCATATTGGCATCTTAGTGACAACGTGACGCCAACCAAAAGACTAGCATCCTAGTGACGCGGACCAATAGCAGTCCAGCATCTTAGGGATGCCATGAAGCCGACCAATAGCAGACCAGCATATATGCAGTGATGGATATGGTGACGCACGCACACACACCGTTCTGTAAAGCAGAAAAAATGTCGTAACGAGGGGATGAAAAAACGTTATATTCCACTTGGTAAGGTGAAAAAACAACATACTGTACGCAGCTCTGCGGCATGGTGGGTGTGCTTAGCATATCCATCTCATAGTTCTGTGGTTGGGGATTTGCGTCTTAATGTGTAGCGTTAAAATACTTTTCTGGTGCCTGTGTGAGTTTCATCCAGGGAGTTCTGACATTCCAAAAACATGCATGCATGTGTGAATGGTTGTTTATCCGTACTACTACTAACCCTCTGATTGGATGGCGACCGTTTCAGGGTGTATGGGCGTCTTGCCCAGCTTGGGATAATCTTATAAACTCAAACTCATAAACCTAGTGAGGGTAAGCAAGATATGGATGGTTGGATGGTATTCAGCCTATTTCACATTTTGATACTGGGAAAAATAATGACAAATAATTTGGGTGTAATCATTACTCTAGACCGTTTTCTATATTTTTATTTCATTTGTTTTCATACGACGACGTACAGGAAATAGTTAAAGGGTTTTATGACATAAACTAAAACAATGTTCTCCCATGGGCAGATTGTGCTGGAGCCAACAGTAATCCAGGATGTGTTGTCTGCTGGCAGCCACCTTCAGCTGCTGGAGCTCCTCAGCATATGCTCTCACTACCTCATCCAGGTACCAAAACTTTCACCATCCTTCCTTGACGTCATATAGCAATATAGGTCCTTATGTCTTATGAGGTAGACAATTTTTTTTTTGCCTGCAGGGGTGCCTGTGGTGCTGAATGTGCCTGCAAAGACACAACAAATAACCACTCGAATAAATCATTCATTTTATTTAATTATATTTGGGGCCGTGGCTCAGGCGGTATAATAGCAGGTCCAGTAAGGGAGGCCTGTTCCAATTCCGCTTTGTCCGAGTCAGATGTCCTTGTGTCTTGAGCAGGACACTTCACCCATTTGTGGATACAAATATCAGTACATGTATAATGTAGCCATTGTAGAAAGTCTAGAAGATTGCTATATAAAAGTAAGGCGTTATTATTATCATTATTACTGTATTTTGTCTCCGATTGGTTGATGATGATGATAATGACTTTTTTTTTTTCAATTTTGGTAAAAGTATTGCAAAATCCTTATTCCTCATCTAATTCCTTTTTCTGAAAACACTGAAAAGAAGTAACCTAAATTGTAACTTTTTTAAAAAATATACTTACATTTTGTTTCATTGTCAATAAGCACATTTCTCACAATGCACCTGATTCACACAAGGGTTGTATTTTGCAAAGGAAGCCTTAAGCTACTGGAAGCCACAAGCCTTAAGCAGCTTCATGCAGGCACACAGGGACCAATGTGCACGCCTGCATGCAGACACGCATACACAAGCACATGAGCACACACATACACACAAATTTTGGATTACATATATCCAGGCCGCTCATTGTGCAATCGTGTGCCTTGACATTTGTGGGGGCAAATGCTTAGGCCAAATGAAAACCAATCCTAGCATCCAAAATATTAACACATTTACAAGAAAAGCAGTGGTGGTCTAACAACTGAACTTTATTTAATAATAATAATAATAACAATAATAATAATAATAATATATATACAGTATATATATATATATATATATATATATATATATATATATATATATATATATATATATATATATATATATATATATAATATACTGAATATAAGTTAATTAAATAAATATATGTACGTAACCTCCATTCCTCCGACAGTCTTATTTGATTTCACCTCTAAAGTGTGATTGTGCTAAGTAATGTATAAAGTTAAAGTTCCCAAGTGTTAAAGTTCCCAAAGAGGGGCCCTTTTAAAAACGGCTCAGAGGGAATGGTCATTAATCTGTTTGGATCATGTTCACTGGAAAACGTACTCATTTTAAATATTGTTTCAAGGTTTCAGTGCTTTGGTCAGCTTGCAGGGTGTTTTCTAAATCCCCATTCAACTTAAGAAAAATCACTGATGGCGATAATGCACAGGTTCTAAAACTTTGCATCACCTGTCAGGCTCGCTGGAGATTAGGAAGAAGTGCATCAGTACTGGTGGGGAGAAACACCTAAAACCTTTCAGAAGCAGAATTGTGTTTTGTTGGGGAAGAACAATTAATTGAATTAAAATCAGCATTTCAATGTCGTATAGGTATGACTAGAGAGAGACATTTCCCATCTCATCCACTGCTTTGAATGACCCCCTGGACCCAGTGCCTCAAGGTGCACTGACTCCATCAATGGATGGTGACCCTCCTCATCCTGGAGCCGTTCCAGAGGGGATAGTAATGGCCTATTAGTTGTACAACATACCTTTTAAAATTCCCCAATTAAATACTTACGTGTAAGTGTATGGTCAGTAAAACTAGAAACGCCCGTCATAAGCAGGTTTAACACAACAGTTAAATATCAATGGCAACCATTGCTCTTGTGAGCCATCTGCTGGTTTCACAACATTATGGAAGAACAGATTATGACAAACCCTACGGTTTTAAACTGTACAGTGCAATTGTCTGTCAATGTTAATAAAAAAATAACGCACATATACATATTTAAATACAGTATGACCCAAATTGCACCAGATGTTGCATTAAAGATACTGTATTATTAGAAGGCAAGGTCAAACGATTACTATTGATTACCTAGTACACGTCGCATCAACAATGACATAAAAATCTGACTGAGTTGCGTGGTAATAAACAATATTGATGCACAGTGAATATTTACCTGATCAAAACCATTCTTGCTATGTATAATGCTTAATCATTAAAGGTGCATCAATCATCATAAATGTAATTTAATTGTTAAATTGAATTGAAATAAAATAAGCTTAATTAAAATGTGTATGTAATTTATCCTGTGCAGAATATGTACGTGATTTATATCATTGCAGGTACTACACAGAGGCACGCAACATTCTAACAAACTTCACGATATACACTGCTATATTCACCAATGCCAGAAGGTGGCAGTCGGATTCCACATTTTCAAACTACTTTTGATTCCCCCACCTCCAATCCTTATTGCTTTTCTCCCTCACTGCTTTTTCATTACACTGTGAGATTGAAATCAGCTTACGCTTAATGTAAAAACTGCACATTTGTGGCTTGTCTGATAAAGCACATGCTCGCTATAATAAATGTTTGGCAACTGGGAATGTGTGACATTCGTTCTTAACTAAAAATGTTTTACTGTCATATTGGAGTGTTTTGTATTGACTGGATACTAAAACAACATTTTTGCCAAGTAAGCGTAGATCATTTATCTTTTAATTTTTTTTTAATGCTGTTGCCCACTCACATTCTATTGTACAGAATAATGTAGATCATTTTTCATTTAAACGCACTTCAGTCTCTTTTTCATGGGATCGATGTTAGAGATCTTTGAAAATAAGCTCTTTCTGTGCGTTGTGTGCAGGAACTGAGCTGCGTCAACTACTTAGAGCTGTATCGCGTGGCCGACCTCTTCCACCTACCTTCCTTGGAGGAGGCTGTGGTGGACTTCTTGGTGGGTCACCTGTCTGAGCTAAGCCAGACACGGCAGGAGGAGGCCCTGCAGCTGCCGTTTCGCCTTCTTAAGGAGGTCCTCAAGAGTGACCGTCTCACTTCGCTGAGTGAAGAAGAAATATGGAAGGTATGGAAATGTGTGTGTGTGCGTGTGTGTGTGTGTTGTTCATTTGCAAGATTTTTTGTCATGGGCACACACAAAATCAAAATTTCATTTAATTCATTTTTTAAATAATATACATAGATTCTGTTATTAATAGAACCTCCGTGCTTAATGCAGAATCAGTGGAAGTCCCGTCCAACATTTTCATGTGGGCGGGATCGGAAACTGAAGTAGTAATTTTTCAAAATATAAACTGGGTATGTCAGCAATTGAGATGGATGAAGACTTTTGGGCCCTCCCAATGTAAACAACACAGTGTTGCTCTGAAATCACAGTAAAAAGTCAATTCAGGATGATAAAAAAGACAAAATCAAGCAACAAGTCACAACTGACGTTCTTTTTTTCTTCAACTCTTCTTTATTTTATTCACTTCAATCTAATTTATTTATCTTTTCCATGACTTTTGTATGCCTAAGAATGAGGTTTTCACATTCAACACAATAGAGATCACTCATCGGTCTCTCTTCTCATCTTCAGCTTTGTTCCAAAATCATGTCTGTCAGCAGCAAAAATAAAAGCAATTGCTTTACTGTTCTAATACATTTTGGGGGAGTGTACAGGATTCTATGGATAAAGGATCAATGATTATGTGCATGTACACAATTGTGATCGCCGATAAAATGAGATCACCTAGATGGAAATTAAAAATGCATTCACGCAATCTGAAAAAGACAAAAGTCGAGAGGTTGAATACAACTTGAGCGTGCAATCCGAGACCGCGAACGATACGCATTTTACTTTTAATGGAAATAAGTCACTGAGTTTACATTGAAGAGAATCAAACACAGCGGCACTTTGGTCACAGGACACATTGTCACGCACTTGACGAAGCTGCCCCAATGTTATATAAAAATGTGAAGCAATCTCAGGTTTGAATTTATGGCAAATTATATCTTGGCGCACAGCTACAAAATACACAACTAGAAAAGATTGACACAATACAAAGCAAATGCACTGTTAATAGAACAAATTAAACACCGCCATCTGCATCTCCTTTAATGTTTGTTTGTGTTGACCTGCAATCACTGGTCTTTTTCTGAATGCGTACGTGATTGATTGCCATCCATTTATGCATGCGTGTATAAGCAAGCAAGCATGGCTTGTGTGCCCGCCTGATGAAGTGTCAAGGTGTGTGCGTAGACGGTGGCGTGAGGCGGTTGTGCGGCGTGAGGACTTGCCATTTTGACTGTTCATTTGCGCCAATCAGCCTCCCCCCACGTGCCCTCCCTCCCTTCCTCCGCTTTCACTCCCTTTCTCTCTTTCTCCCCTTCTCTTTTCTGATTAGGCCCTCCGCGCCTCCATCAGGGCCCCAATCCCCCAGCTGTCAGTCGCCCGCTCGTCTGATTGAAAACAATCAGGCCTCTGATGGCACAATTACGCTGACCCCTTAACCAGCCGCCGCCGCCATAATCAGTCCCTGATTAGGCTGCTTTAGGCCTCCTTCACTGCGCCCAGAAGGTTAATTTGAGCATCAGACGGAAGCGGACAGGAAGAGGGGGCCGTCGTCCGAAATTGTGACGGGGGGTGGGCGCACCAATATCGGACCGATATAGCTCAGCTGTCAATCATTGTCACCCAGAGTTTTTCTCCGAGACTCTCGCGCTCGGAAAATCACATTTTCTCTGCCTTTGTTCCCTCCTCTTCTTTCTTGCCATCCTTTGCTCTGCCTTCATGTGGCTCACCCCCTCCCGCCCCCTCTCTCCCTCACTATCTCTTTCCCTCACTTTACCCTTTTTACACACACAAACACACATGCGCTTGCTCTTTCAGCGTGGAGCGGAAGGAGTTGATTTATTCTGTGCCCCGAGGAAGTTGTGTGATGCAGCGTGACCTTCACAGTCAGCTGCCGTCGTGCAAATGCACAGACACGCAGGCGCGCTTACGTACGCACACACACACGCACGCACCCTGTCACTTCAGAGCTACGGAGAGGAGAAAAGCATGGTGAGCGACGACCAAGACAGTGCAGTTACCACAAAATGACGGAATCCTGACGTGTGTTTGTTGCAGTTTTCCACTTTTAAGTGACGTTTGAAGGAGGGTAAAGCTAAAGCCTAGATCATAAGCTACACATTATGATTTATGCATGCACTTGGCGCAAGCAAGGTCTCCCATTTTATCTCTGCAATGACAAAAATTGTGAATTATATTGATGAAAAAAAAAATATATATATATATTCTACTGAGTCGTTTTCACAGTAAACTCACTTTGTTTACGTGGTAATGAATTGAGTAATCTCCAGACATCTTGCCCGCATTCACACCTCACAGCAGCTAAATAACCTTCCACAGCTCTCAAGTTCAATTACCCAGTTCGCCTGCATTAAATAAAAGAGTGTGCCTCTGGATATTTACAGTGTTGACTTCGAATGTTGTGTTGGTTTGACTGAGTCTTTCATAATAGCCTGTAGGTATCTTGAAAAATAATTATAATTAGGAGTCCTGCATTGTTTCTTTCCCCCAAATCCCCTTACACTTTTTTATTTGTTAATCAGTGTGTTCACTATCTTTTACTGTTTTTGTGGCGCTGTTTCAAAATTAACCACTGACGGTAATAATATGAAAAATTGTGTGCCTTTTGTGGCTGCTAAGAGTCAGGCATTCACACAGATTTTTTTGTTTTAAATTGATTATGATCTATTATTACTGTAATCTTGCAAAGGCTATCGCAGAGAAAAAAATAATGCATTTTGGTTGGGCCAAAGAGTTTTTTTGGGGCAAAACATACAGCATTGCAAACTGTGTAGCTTTCACGAACGTCAAGCCAAATTAAACCATCATATATGCTCAACTGACATTCAGTAGATTCAGAGCTGTATTTTGCCTTTATAGTGCCCGCTTTTCACCATGACAACACAATTCTGCCATACAAGTAGTGTTAACTTAAATGCAAACAAATCAATAGCTTTACCACTTCCTACATGTCACTATTGTTTCATGAAACATGATACTGTATGTGAATGTGAACTGCACTTCTTAAATCACTCTCAACTAATCATATAATCCAGGGGTTTCAAACTCATTTTTATCATGGGCCCCATTGTTGTTATAGTTCTGGCAGAGGGCCAGGATGACTGTGAAGTCAAATAAATTTAAAGTGTGTTTGTCACACACTTACCTAGTTTTGAAATCAGAAGCTGGTAAGAACTGTTCAAAAGAGAACTTTTTAAAAGTTGAAGGAAACTTTGCAAGTTTGGTATTTTAGCCATTAAACTTGAAGTCAAATCAGCATTTCGTAGGCCACACAAAATAATATGGCTGGCCGGATCTGGTCCCCGGGCCTTGAGTTTGACACTTGTGATATAACCAGATAAAAAAAAAAAAAACGTATACCTATAAAAGTATAGCTGACCTTATCTCCAAGGAGTAACGTTACTAACACAAACGGGTAGAAAATGTAAGATAATGCCTACTTAGGATGTAATCTTTTTCTATTTCAATAACAAATAAACACCACTCGATCAGATCATCTCCATCCCCCCACACACAGTATGTTGTACCAACACGACTGTACATTATGCATACTGTACAAAAATGCTCTTCCTCACCTCATGACACTTCATCATGTCATCCGAAAATCCGTGAATAATCAAAATGTAATTCTTCATCACTCACTGCTAATTCAAATTTTCCAATTTCAAAATAATTTATTGTTATTGAGCAGGTTGCAATTAACATTCTCGTTTTTCCAAATACTGCTGTAACAACAAATGATGCAGCTGAGATCTCTCAGAATAGTTCTGTTTTCTTTTTTAGAAATACAAGCATGTCCACATTGTAAGGGTCCGAACTGTGCTCTTTGGGCAGTAACCATACCACCTGCTGTGGAAAAGACGCAAACTGGCAACTGATGTTGCAAAAAACTCAGCTCACTGAAAGTAGCATAAACATGTTAGCCATATTAGTTAGCTGTACTAAGTCATTGGCTGCGCAACCAAAGCTTATGAGTCACATCAAGATGAGGCTCCCGCTGCAGGCTACTGTGCGACTAAAGTGATGTCGTGATGGCATCTCATACTGCCTACCACTGCCAAAAATGGCTTCATATCGAGCGCAATGCACATCCCAAAATTCTGTGTTGTTTCGGTAGCTCTCACACTTGATGGGTCCAGTGGGGATACAAAAGTGTTTTCCTCAATTGGAAAAACCACATTTGTGCCACACAGAAGATTGAAAAGTATTTGGATCATCGTCCATTTGTCCTTTTCAATTAATGCCGGACTGCAAACAATGTTTAGATGCATACTGCCACCTACTGTACGAGAGTGTAACACTCACGCTTATCCATCAACCTCGATGCCGCCCATTACACTTCTGGCTCAGTAAGCCGTACCCTTCCAAAAAAAAATGGAAAGGAAATTAATCTTGTGGCATGCCGGAACGAGAAATCTTGTGACGTTTGAGATCGCGTCCCATCCCTAATATCCCTAACATCTGTTTGTTTTGTTTTTTGTACTCTTTTTTAGTTTGTTGTCATGTGGTTGGATCATGACTGCCGCTACCAGTACACCGAGGATCTACTGCACCATGTCCGCTACGGCCTGATGGACGTCTCAACCCTGCACCACCTAGCATGTAGCCACCCCCTGGTGCAGTCCAGTGCCACTGTTGCTGCTCTTGTAGATGAAGCCCTGGACTATCACCATTCTACTTTTGCACAGCCTCTTCACCAGTCAGCCCGCACCAGGCCTCGCTTCCAGTCCCTCACCCTCTACATAGCCGGGGGAAGAAAACGTGAGGTGTGCAGAGTCCGGGAGCTACGTTACTTCAATCCGGCCGCACAGGAGCACGTACGCGTGGCGGGAGGCTCCAATTGGAGCGAGTTGGCCCCCATGCCCACTGGGCGTAGCCACCACTGTGTGTCTGTTATGGGGAACTTCCTCTTTGTTGTTGGTGGGGAGATGGAGCACGCCAGCGGGAGGACATGTGCTGTTAGGACTGCTTGTCGATATGACCCCAGGGCAAACCGCTGGACTGAGATAGCCTCCATGAAGGCTTGCAGAGAACATTTTGTCTTGGGAGCTTTGGGTCAGTACCTGTATGCAGTGGGTGGCAGGAACGAGCTGAGGCAGGTGCTTCCCTCAGTGGAGCGCTACTGTCCTAAGAAGAATAAGTGGATGTATGTGCAACCCTTCGACCGTTCACTTTCATGCCATGCAGGCTGCGTGGCTGAAAATCTACTTTGGGTTTCAGGTAAACGGCGGTAGGGACACGCCACACTACATGTATTACTCAATAAATGGATCAAAAAATCCTAATATTACAACACCTTTGTGACAAAAGAGAAAAGCTGTCTGTTTTGCCAGTCAAATTTAAAATGTCGTGTCCACATACCCTGTTAATTTCATACGGATACAGTATAGTCCATTCAAATGCACACTTCTGCATTTTCCTTTGATTTACAGAAAAAAATGTTTTTCATTGTGTTACACAGGTGGAGTGACAAACACAGCTCAGTACCAGAATCGCCTGATGGTTTACGAGCCGGAACAGGTAATTATTTGCAATGGTTGTGTGATACAGTTTTTCTTGGACATTTCAATCCGAACAGGTTGCAAGGAAGGGTTTGCAAGACATTAACATTACAATTTAAATGGAAATGGCTCCTAGTTTGCCAACAATTGTGGCTGTGACGTTTCAAAAAAACATCTCATAACACTGTGCCTCTTTGCTCTCCATACTGACAATAGCTTGCTCACTCTGGGAGCGAAAGATTATTAAGTAGTAGACCATTGTCGCGACCTCATCATAAAAGTGTACTGTTCACTTTTCACATTGCTTAGTTATACAACCCTGACCACTTGACCCCACCTAAAAGTTAAACCAATGGTCAGGCAGGCATTTGGCAGAGGTGGACTAAGGCATGTAATCTAGTATAGGAGGGGACAAATTTTAGAGGGTTTTTTAAGACTACAACAAAGAGCCATGTGGGCTCTCGCCATCTTGACCTCATGAGCAAGCCTGCTTTAACTTCAGCAGTATGAAACTATTTTTTTTTTGTCATTGTTTCTTGGGTGAAGTTTGTGTATCAAAACCAATAACGGTATCAGTACCTAGTAAAGGTATCAGTGATTGCTTGAAGATTTGAGTACCCACTGGTGCAGTATTGGCCTGAAAAAAAGTGCAAAGTAGTAGTATGATTTAAGTACAATAGTCACATACAGCCAATTACAGTGGAATGTAGTGAGCCCCAGGATGTGTTTGTGTATGCATATGAGCCAGCTGTTAACAAGGCCTCTGCATCTTTCTAAAGCTGCACATAATGTGGAGGTATGCAGTATGTTTACATGTGAGGCGCACACCCATATGGGTTTATGTTTGTTCATGTTGCCCTGCAAGTAAGGGAGGGAGGCAGGAGAGGGTCTCATTTGTATTCACCACCAATCTGCATTCACCTGCCAGAGCAAAAGCGCCCCCCCTCCACCCGCCCACTGTACTCTCAACAGATGGCCAACCGTCAACACGCACGCACGCACACACACACACACACACACACACACACACACACACACTTTCTGTGCCCCAATCAAGCCCCCCCCCCCCCCCCCCCCCCCCCTTCTCCGACAGCGTCTAGCACAAAATCAGCTTCAATACACTTAGTGAAATGAGCAAGGGCTGTCCAAAATGGAATAGCTAACGTACAATTTGAAATAGAGAGGCAAGTCATTAATACAAAGCGGTGCTTCAGTGCCACATTATTTATCTAGTATATAAGCATACCAGTACATTCAATACCCTAAGCACATACAGTATATGCTTGAATATTAATCTTATTTATCCAGCTTACGCCTATCCTCTACTTCCCTTCTCACTTCCTTTGAACCTCTTCACGCCCTCTCTTCTTTAGGACCAGTGGCTAGCACGCAGTCCAATGTTGCAGAGGCGTGTCTACCACGTGATGGCAGCGGTGAGAAGGAAACTTTACGTGCTCGGGGGGAATGACCTCGACTACAATAACGACAGGGTCCTGGTGCGTCACATCGACTCCTACAACTTGGATGTGGACCAGTGGACGCGTTGCTCCTTCAGCCTCCTCACAGGTTTGGAAAGTGGAGATCGGCCACGGGGAGTGAAGTGAAATGCGGAGCGTTTACAGCTTTTGGAAAAAGCCTAAGTCTTTACACGATTGATTAACTAGGATCATAGCCTTTAAAAGAATGAATTCTATTCAAAGTAGGAATTCAACCATGAAGCGGGTAATTTTATTCAAGAATATGCTTTAGACTGACTCAATTACTTCAGTCCTATTTTTGTGCTCATCTTAATCACGGATCCCGTTCAATTGTGGACAATTATGGACAAAGTACCATTCACACTATAGGTAATTTATAGTCTATGTGGGCGAAAGCTAGTGTGCCCAAAAAAACCCACGCACGCATGGGTAGAACGCAATAACTTCACAATGACAGCTTGAATGTTTGTAAAGTCTCACATGCTGTTTATAAAAAAAAACAACTCTACAATACACGAAAGTTTAGATATGAGTTCCTTCACTATCTATATTGCTGTATTGTTTTGTTCATTTGCTTCAACTACGGTACTTTAGTACATGGCTGGTGTTCTCTGGTATGTCTGCAAAAGTTCACCATTCTTCTGTGTTTTCCTTGAGCTAAGTCCTCATGTGGGAGTTAAAAACTCTGTGTCCTCAGCTTGGCAATTTAAAGGTCTTTTCCTTCTCAGGTCAGAACGAGTCTGGAGTGGCAGTACATGATGACAGGATCTATGTCGTTGGAGGGTACTCAATTTGGACCAATGAGCCTCTTGCTTGCATTCAGGTGAGAGAGGACCTGAACGAACATTTGAAACTTTTCATCCCTTATCCCACACACACCCGCTGGGTATTTGGCATATTGCCTGCGAAAGACAAATGCGGTGATATTTTTAGGATATTTGACAATAAATCATCCATCACATATGGTCACTTACTCCTCACTGGGATCGCTGGCGGACTGGTGCCTATTCCAGCTACCTTCGGTCAGGGACACCCTCAACTGGTTGCCACCAATTACAGGACACACAGAAATGAGCAACCATTTACGCACCCAATCCCACCTAAGGACAATTTAGTATGTCCAGTACACCCGCCATGCATGTTTTTGGAGTGTGGGAGGAAGCCAGAGTGCCCGACAGAACCCACGCGGGCTCGGGGAGAACGTGCTAACCAGTCTGCCACCGTGCTGCCCCACAATAAATCAAATTAATGCAATTATTTTGCTTTTTAGAATTTCTCTATTACCTCAGATTATTCATTTTAAA
The DNA here is from genome assembly GCF_059441005.1 of Hippichthys cyanospilos. NCBI lineage: Eukaryota > Metazoa > Chordata > Actinopteri > Syngnathiformes > Syngnathidae > Hippichthys > Hippichthys cyanospilos. The sequence goes on from NC_142371.1 coordinate 10,349,942, forward strand.
ATTCTGCTCATTAATTATTGATTATAAAATTCTGCTCATTACGTGATTTTTTTTTTAAATTTATCAGGAACTTACTGTATACCTTATTGATTTTCGTACTTTCCACCATTTTTACACATTAACGCCAATGTTTCAGATTTTCAGACCCCAGACAAATCTTGGCATGTACCGTTTCAGGTGCTGGATCTGAGTCGAGAAGGAAACGAGGAGGTTTTCTACGGGCCAACGTTGCCATTTGCCTCAAACGGGATAGCAACTTGTTTTCTTCCTGCTCCATATTTCACATGCCCCAACCTTCAGACGCTCCAAGTACCCCATCATAGGATTGGTGCTGTTTAAACCAATGGTGAACTATATTTTCGGGTGAAAACACGACTGAGGAACAGTCATAACCTTGACGGTCAGTACTTGCAAATGTGATTTGAAAACTGTTACAAACGAGATCAACTCGCCTGACGAGACTTGCTGCTCTTCTCTGAGAAACCCATTGTGTTTCCCTCTAATGCAAACCTGCCATCCTGGTGCCTAGTAGTGGTTAACAACAGCAAAAAAAAGGGGTGGTGGGGGAAAAAAAACATCAAAAGAAATAAACCAACTCATTTATTCACTGTGTAACATGTCAATAAACCTGAGCAGGACAATTTTTTGTTTTGTTTTTTTTCAAACCTTGAATAAAAAAAAAAACACTTTGGCAATGTAAATGTGATCACCCTCTGTAAAGGCAGTTATTCAGATCATGATCAAGACGTGTTTATTGCTGAACATTTGCTTCGCTTTCTCAGTATGTAAATGCACAGATTTTTATCATGTTGATTTCAAAGCAGTATGTTTGAACCAAAATAATTCAGTGCGGTGCTGCAATTTCCTTGTCAGTCTTTGAACCAATACTGTATATTGACTTTTAAAAAAGAGATACAAATGACTTGTAAATGTGTTTTTTTTTTATTCACAATGTTATAACTGGGAAGAAAGAGAAAATGAGGAATTTATCTCCTTGGTCATTGTGCAGCAATAGTTAAGTGAACAGTAAATTGAGGAAATGCATCCTGTACATTCTACAACCATCGCTAATTGTGAAGTGTAAATTAGTCCAGCAGAATGCCAGAAGAGTGAGAGGTAAAGTCTTACAGTGAGTTGGAAAATGACCGAAAAAGGGATTAGGTTATTGTGACAGGAGTTTGGCTCTGTGATTAGGAGCAAGCACTGCCAAGAAATTGCTGCAGCTTGCAATAGGCCATACTGTCCAATACAGTAAGTGCACCTTTAACACCCAGTATTCCCTCCCAATTGGGAGCGCTACGCCTGGCTACAGCCATCTTTAAATGTGGAATTTAACCAAGTAAAGACATCCAGAACCTGACTGTGCTCACTTCATGAATTGTGGTACAACTCATGTGAAATTTCAACACATTTACTTGCAAATGATATGCTTGTACAAAAAAAAGTTTTCACTTTCTTTACAATATATACACTATAATACAGTCTACCCATACGCATATATTACATGACTTCAGCACATGCACGTTCAACAGACATTATCAACCAGTATTGATCCTGTAGTCTGCAGTAGGAAAGTGACTACTTAACTGCAACCGCTTTGAGTGATCTGACATGATCAATCAAAACAGTTTTTTATTTTTTTTTGTACAGCTGATGCATTCAACATCAATCATGCAACTATATCTAATGCTAATGTGTGGAACCGGCTGAAAAAAGTCAAAATAAATGGAACAATAGTTTTAGTTAATCGAGCAGTGAGTTTCCAACATTTTGCGTTGAACTAAATGCAACAAAGATTATTATCACAGGAAAACGATGCTTCTAGCTGATATTAGGTCTTGGCACTTTAGTCCGCTTCCAAACTTGCTATTTCAGCCAGCCCGCTCTCCCCGACTAGAGACAGCAGGTTCTTGTATGCATTTCTGTTTCAACAAAGGGGTGAAGTTGTCAAATTAATGAGCGCAACATAGCAGCGTGACTCATGTCGCTTGCTCACCTTAAAGTGGCGTTCTTGCCCAGTCCTCTCTTATGTTCGTTGCTTCTCAGAGCCAGAGACAGTGTGGGAATAAGGGCTACAACAACAGAGGGATCTAAAACAGCCACCGTCTCTAGAACTGTGTAAATCTGCTTGTCGTAGACTTTGTCATTCTCAGCCACAAATGACCTTGGAACATAAAAAAAGAAGAAAGTGGGAAAACCTCCCTTGTGCAATGCAAACACAGGGCGATGCCTTCTAGAACACATTAAAAGTTACCTTAAGACAGATACTAGCTGCTCGCAAGGTCCTTGAGCAGACACCGCAGCACATCGTTCTACCACAAGTTGGACCGCATCCATGCTCGTCTTCCTCACTGCACAAAAACATTACGAATGGGAATTCACGGGGGAAAAGAAAAAAAAATTCACAATGGCACTGACGCATTCATGAAATAATTGCTTCCCCTAAAGCAGTGGTTCTCAAAGTAGGGTCCGCGGACCCTCGGACATGTATGTTCATTTCATTCCAAATGTTAATGCAATTGAGTCTTCAATAAAGCAACCAATTTCAACCAGTTTAATATATTTTTAAAAATGTGATTTTTAAATTTGTCAAAATGCGCTTTGTGTCTACAATTGCTTGCTAACGAGGTATGAAGCCGGCAAAGGTAATAATGCTGTTTTTGACTAAATAATTGGCAGCAACCTTTTTATGGGAAATTGAGCCGGTTTGTAATAGGGAGGCGTTTCAATTCGCAATTTTCTAAACTTGAGTATAGCTGAAAAGTAACAAATATACTTGTCAAATTGAATGTGTTGCCAAATAAAAAGGGCACTTATGTTTGGCTTAAATTATTTTTTTTGGTTTTGTTCCTACAACAACATTTGCAATGAGGGTACTTGGAAAGTTTGCTTTCTAAATGGGGTCCCTTACTCAAAAAGTTTGAAAACCCCTGCCTTGAAGGACTGCTGTGTCTAAACAAAATTGACCGCGGTACCCTGATCAAACATGCACAAAGGAGACCAATAAAACTCCACACTACGTTTCCTGAAATAGTCCAATTTGGAAGCAGCTCTAAAAGTCCTAACCGACCGAAGCTCACCCTGAGGGTCATTGAGCAGCATTAGGCAGCGCAGTAGAGAGGGAAACGGCAGAGTGAGGAGGTCGGGGTCTGAGTCGCTGTTGCGTCTTAGCAGTTCCAACAGGAATAGCAGCACTGACCCTAGGCGGGTTGGAGGACTGTGACCTTTGAACTGAAGGAAGCTCTCGCTAACAAGGGAAGGAAAGTTTCACCATTATTAGAGCAGATTTCAAGCAATTTATTTCAAACTGAATAGGGAGTTGAAATTTTAACTTGGAGCAATGTTGTTTTGGATACTGACCAGACCACCTGCAGGATGGTCCTTCTCAGCGAGCTCCCGGGGCCGTTTGGGATTCCCTCGCATGCACTGAGAAGCACGGGATGGTTGGCGATGGTGCCCAACGACGGTGTGGCGGGAAGGAAATGCTCCAGATATCTGCGGATGATGGAGTGGAGCTGCTGCTTCAGGTACCCTCCTTGTGACGGGGACACACTATAAGCCACCGACAGACCCTGCAGGGATTTTAAATCAGGTATATTTTTTGGTTGAGTTTCCTGGTTGTCTGTGTGCCTGTGGACGAACATTTAGGGGCGCAGGAGGAGCGTAGGGATATACACGGTAAATACATGCAAACATTTATAGGCTTCATCTGTAATTGTTTTCATGATTGTATGGTAATGATTCACGCGCGTAGGTCGAGTACAACGGGCTCAAACCTGCAGATAGAGTGGTAGGCTGTTTCTGAGAGCTGTGTCTTGCTGAGTGAGGTTATGAGGGAGTAGCAGCTGATTCACGATGCGGAAGAGCAACGGCTGCGCTTTGGATGTGACCAGCAGGGGGCTCCAGTGCTTCACAATGCAACCTGGCTCAAAAGGTCCAAGAAAGACACCAGACTTTCTTGACCCACAGGTCGGGCCTCCAATACATCCTGAATCGTCACGTGACTCTTACCGACGACCCAATAGGCCAGCTGAATTCCTTTCTGATTCTTACTGACAAAAGCTGGTTTAATATATTTCACGATGTCTCCCATGTAGTCCAGGGCTCTGGTCACCATGGCAGAACGTTCAGATAAAACCTGCAGTCCGCTGTAAACTACGCCTACAGCCTGGACAAAGGAGGAAACAGATGGATGAGTGAAACATTTTCTAAACGTTGCGTACGATTGATCCTCTCCAGTAGGCCAGATAAAGCATGGTCACACGCAGAATACTGTACTTCTTGCGTGCGTCTGGAACATAAAAGGTCAGGTATAAATTTCAATCCATTTGTAAGTCTTATTTCAACGAGATTTGTAGTTCAAAGCAGGAAGTAATTCTGAAAGTGACGTACCATAAAATCTAAAGACAACTACGGCCCATCGAATGTGTGTTACCTTTACAAAGATCTCCAAGGCCGAGTTGAGCTTTGCCATAGTGGCTGTAGTACAGAGGTTCGCTTTCTGCAGAAGACTGTCCACCTCAGGAAGCATCAGCACTAAGCGGGTCAGTTCACACAGCTGCTCCTCCAAAGCTTGGTCTGTAGAGTAACAAACGGGATAAGATTCGAATCTAATACTTAGCTAACAAAATCAAGTTCAGAAAAAAAGAAATCAGCTTGATTTGATTTTGCAGCGTAACCATGTAAAATATTACTTGTTCATTCCCTGGAAAAGCCTGAGCGAGACTTGTTAAAAAAAAAAAAAGTGTAAATGGACTGAATATACACTGTACTGTGCAAAAGTCTTGGGATCAGGTTATGCGAAACCTCAGTCACAATTAACCTCAAGATAAGGGAAACTGAATGATATTGTCTAAGACAACAGGTAAGAAAAATTAAAGTCAGTCACCATAGTAACAGATTTTGTGAACTGAAACTGCTTGCTGACATATTATTTTAAACTAAAGCTCATTTTTATAGTTCATTTTAGACTGTTTCCAAGTAGGCTTCTCTGAGGCAAGATTGCATCTAAATTAATGTCATTTTGCATTCATCTGCCCCTTTTACTATTTGTGATTTAAAGGGCACCTAAATATTAGGTAAGTGTCAAATAATAGGTCTCGGCACATTCATCTCAGAGCGTACAGTCACCAACATAGCAAGGTAGAAAACCCTCATACCCAATTTATAGCAATACAGCATCCTTCTTAAACTGAAAGCTGCTAGTTTTGGAACATCAATGGAGAAAATAAATCCCAACTTGGGTGTGAAAAGTCATCGAAACTAGCAACTAAGTCTTAGGGAACATATGGCAGCGATTAGAATATGCGATTTGCCCAGTTGGTATCATTCAATGTTGCCTAGTGAAGGCAGCCAAAAACACACATACTTATTGTACAAGTACAGTAAGTTTAACCTGTTTGCGTTCACCAACAAGACAAAGAGAAGCAAAGAGAGGAAGAATCTGAAGCTTTTCCAGGGACAGAAACTTCATTTCTCATTTTCCATGTGCTTTACTTGAGTGGAAAATTGCTCAATTCTTTTTCAGTTTTTCCAGAACGCATGGAAATCCTTCCTGTTCAATTACAAAGGAGGACTAAGTAATTTGACATTTTTTTGCTGTTGCCATGGAGAATCAATTATGGAAGGCACCAGTGTTATTTTATTGGCAATTTGATAATTAAATTAATATTAAAATACGCTTTTTTGCATGCACATTTCAACAGAATTTTAATAACAGTATAACATAAAAACAGTAACATCCATTCATCTGTTATTTTAACTACTTCAAATATAGCAACTGTTGACACATGGTAAAAGTCAAATCAAACCTTGGACTCTGTGCACAAAGTGGACATGGCAGTCAGAGGAACGTACAGAGGTAAAATTGAGAAGAAATGAATCCTTGGAGTAAAACTGGTTTTACCTGCTCTGCTTTCAGATCCACCAAGATGCTGCTGTAGAACACATCGGAACCAGGCCCTGATTGACAAACTTTGTGACGAACCAGAAAAAACGATGCCACGATCGTCGTGTGAAGAAAACAACTCTCTGGGGGGATAAAGACAGTCAAAATAAAAAAGTCAAGCCAGTCAAAGGCTATCCGAGGTTTACAAGGGAACATTATTTTAAACCATAAAGTTTACTTAAACTTGGAACAACAATTATTATGTAAGCCACAGATGCACACCACTTGATTCTTTTGCAAGAAGACTCACAAGTATTATGGATCAGAAGTTATATATTAAGGGAAAAAAAAAAAACCTTTGCTATGGTAAAAGTGAGTTGTACCTGTTTTGGAGCAGATGCGGAAGGTAGCGCGTGACAAGAAGTGGATGAACCATGTCATCCCAGCCAAAGTATTGCATGATGGACTGAACTGGATTGGGTTGAAGGTCCTGGGGAGCAGACGTGGGCAGCTCAAATGCCAGAAGAGTGAAGCCTGAGGGCATTAAATATTGATTTAGAATAATAAAGCTGCTTGTTTTTCAAGTTGTCCAAGATCTGTTTACCATTTTTCTGTTTCTGTAATTAATCATAGTTACAAATGTAACACTCAACCCAAATTTATTCAATATGTATAAACCTAATGAAAAGGCACCAAAATTCAATGAATTTTGCCTCAACGTTTTTTTTTCCCTCAGCTGGTTTTTCAGCCTCTCGCCACATTTTCTGCTGTGATGAGAACGACACTGATGCTGACCTGCAGCCGCGTCCGCCAACTGTGCCGGGGGAGTCTGAGAAAGGTGTAAAGTGCGGAGGAAGGGAAAGAAGTGGGCCCAGAGCGCCGCCGCTACCGCCAGGTGGGGCTCTTTCACAGCATTGTTCGTCGTCATCCGGGTCAAGGTGGGTTCCGGCTGGACACGGCGTTGGTGTGCCCGTCTGGAAAAACAGATAAACAAATCTGTCCAATGCAAAAGTCAAACCTAGCGTGCAAGATTACAGCCCCCCATAACCCCTCCATTTTTTTTAATCCTGTTTCTCCACTGTTCCTCTCTCACTGCTTAAGTGTTTTCTTTCTTCCCTCTTGGGGGATTACTTGGGGCTGTGGTGTGCAGCGGTGAGGAGCAGCAGAGTGTAGGATGAGATGGGGAAGGAGAAGAGGATATTATGGGTACAGAGGGGGAGCCTAGCGCTGATCCTCTGTACACACAATGTACTTTGGCTCTTCTGGCTCATCCCTGGCCCTAGCCGCAGCCTCACGAGCAGCCCCACAGTGGCTGGCATTAGCCCAGATAAGCAGCTGAAGAAGCTGTAATCTCATTTAGACTGGAGGTGATCCTCCTGTCCCCCACAACTGCCCAGATGGGGGTGTGGGGAAGCATGGGTGGAAGTGTACAGAGAATATAGGGGAGGACCCCCTCCCTAATACACACACTATCCCATCCCCATCTATACACGCACACACATTTCACTTCTTCCCTTCCAGCAAGGTTGCATCTAATCCAGAGAGAGCTGAGACAATCGATTAGACTCTGAATTCATTAGCCTCGTTACTGCTGCGGAATGGGCCTTTCACACCCATCAGCCCTCATTGTACAAGGCATCGTCAGAGACACTACTTAATCCTGCTAACTGACATTCCCTACAAAGTGTACCCGCAAAGGCATGCATGAAACGCGGTGCCAACAAAACACAGATGCCGTTTGATCCCCTCTTAAACCTTTGACTTTACAAACTCAAAAGACGAGTCGCAACCTCCGTTAACAGTTGGCCAAAATACACCACGGACACCAGCTAGTGTTTTTGACTTCTGAGTTGGGGCCCGCATTCTCCTGACAAACACGAAAGGCTAGATATCAAGTGAGAGTTTGTAATGACCTCAAAGGAAGGCCTCCCCTTCTATTAAGCCAAGGCGACTGCAGTTAATTGGTTCTGCTGAAAACAGATCCAACAGGTTGTGCCACTGCCAGTTCACCTCATCAACCAGTGCCGCCCCTCCACCTTAGCACAGTCCAGAGACATGGGAAGGAATACAACTGGGGAATTAGGCTCGGGACTGGCTCCTTGTATAAGTGCCATCAAGGGGTGACCACTTGGGCGCTTCACTTCCTCAGCCAGTGGCACGATAATCATCTTAATGTGTGCACATTCGACGTGGCTCTTAACAGAAATCATGATGCACCTGCTAAGGTTGCCAGTCAGAAAAACAAAAGAAAACACTGTGAATAGTTTATTGTGGAACATTAACCAGACAACGCTTTTTTTTTTTTAACCAAAACAAAATATGTAGTATTTTTTGTTTTTTCTTAAATGGGTCAGAATAGGGCATCGTACGTAACAAAGGGTCTATGGGATTTCTTTCCCCACTCTCGCATTGGCTATTAATGTGCAAATGTGTGCCCTCCTTACCCCGTGATGCGAGATGAAAAGTTGGGAAATTAGGTTCCCTAACAAGATCCTCCTTGTTATGGGAATTACACATTAAAATAAGAGAGTAACACCAAAGTTAGGTTTCACTTGGCATGTGTGTAGGTTTAGAGCATTGTGTGTGCATTGTGAAGAAACACGAAAAAAGTAAACTAAACCAGCATAACCAGTGAGAGGGCTCTGCAAAAAATTAACTGTATACTGTATAATAAGAATAAATCATTCAATTTTCATTTTTAGAGGAATAAGCTAGGTTTTGTGAAAAACGCATCTTGCATACATGTGTCACAGAGATTTTAGTTATTAAAGAAAATACGAATATGACAGAGTTGTCGATTTTGGGATTTCTATAGAAAAAAATTAACCTCTTTAAGATCTCATCAATTATTTCCCAGCTGCCAAAATGTTCAAACTGTAATGAAAGTGTATGATAATAAGGGATTGGTAGATGATGCGTACAGTAAAAAAATGTGCCACAACTTTAGAAGCGTTTCTCAAAAATAGGGATTTCAATTTAGCAATACATACATACATACATACATACATACATATATATATATATATATATATATATATATATATATATATATATATATATATATATATATATATATATATATATATATATATATATATGTACATATATATATACACATATATATATATACACATATATATATATATATATATATATATACATACATATATATATATATATATATACATATACATATATATACATACATATATATATACATACATATATATATATATATATATATATATATATACATATACATATATATACATACATATATATGCATACATATATACATATATATACATACATATATATACATACATATATATACATACATATATACATATATATACATACATATATATACATACATATATACATATATATATATATATATATATATATATATATACATATACATATATACATATACATATATACATATATATATATATATACACATATACATACATATATACATATATATATATATATACATATATATACATATACATACATATATACATATATATATACATATACATATACATACATATATACATATAATATATATACATACATATATACATATACATACATATATACATATACATACATATATACATATACATATACATACATATATACATATATACATATATACATATATATATATATATATACATATATATATATATATATATATATATATATACATACATACATATATACACATATATATACATACATATATACACACACACACGATGCGATGCTGTTCCCACGACCACTAGCTGATCCTGATAGAGCCCCATGGGCTAGTAATGCTATTCAGTACCCCATTAGTGAAAGTGACCTGCGGGTTTTTTGGCCTCCTGAGACCAACTGAGGCCCATAACAAAGACTTTTGTTTTAACGATAGTTGCTTTGAAATTGCCTTCATGCCGCTCATTGCTCATTGGCATTGAAGCCCAATCGATGTCTGTCAATATGTAACGAATGCTGCTCTCGTTAGTCTATGCAAGGCACATTGCCTGAATGCCACACAGACACAGCATTTATTTTACTCCAATGTAAGATGTGAATGTAAAAAATACCATTGCACTTGACTCCCTGAAGTTGATCATGTCCTTTCACTTACTTAGAGCCTTCTATTTGTTTTTTCTTTGTGTAAGTTGCATTGTTGTGAGCAAGCAAAAAATATGCAGCTATCAAGTCATTTCCACTATTATCTGATATTATGTCAGGAGCATTTTAAGTATAGTGAAAGTGACGTTTTTTAGTGAAATAAGCGCTGGCCACTTCAACTTAACTGCAAAGTTGCCTTTCGATATTAGCTTTATTCTTGAAACCAGAAAACGTACATGCGGACATCAATTACTCTTTGTTTCACCTTGCCTCAGCTGGGGGTGATTTAACTTGATATAATCGAGAAAAGCAGTGCATTTACTTTACAATTGTGGAACATTAATTTTAGGAGATAGAGCAAAACCCCGAGTAGAAATTTATCACTCTAAAGTGTGTTACGTTTCTGTAATCCAAAGCCACGCTACCCCCATTTCCCACCATTGACGGCTGCAGACGTCCATTTTTATAGTTTGACAGTGAATAATTTATTTCATTGACAGCTATATCATCCTCAGTTCCATCTTATTTACTTGTGTCCACTGAAAAGGACATTTATTTTTGGTCTGTGAATTTTTTACTCATTCGGCTACCCTTACTAAGTCCTTGTGTGTTCAGCAGGAAGTCCATGGCTTTCCAATGTGGTTTGGTGTTTGGTGGGGATATAAATAAGTGCTATTTTACTGAAATAAAATGGACACAGTAGTGGACACGAATAAGATATATCATGTTTGTTGGGAATGCAAATGATTTTGCGCTTTTGCGAATGGACATAAGCGTGGACACAAATGAAAAGTATATAACATGAAATTCTATTTAAATGGAGACAGGCATTGAATGCCTTCATATAGGCCTATAATATCGTTAATTGTAATCTTATATCAAATATTTTAAAAGTAGCAGTATTGTTACCTAAAATGTAGTTTTTCTTTGCATGAAATTAGGATGCATGTTTTGACCAATTCTAATTTTGATTTTAGTAAACGTTTTGCTCTTTTCACTTTTACAAGGGAATTTATAAGACCGAATAGTTATCAGTGGGAGAAAAAAAGAGAGGACTACTCTCTAAGGAAAGGGGTATGAATTTCTTAAACAGTTGCTGTACAATGACAATAAAGGCATTCTTCATTACTCTCTCACCTGAACTGAGCGAGGACAGTCTGCAGAAAGCCAAGTACGGAGTTTAGTTCAGACTGACGACAGGCCGGCAGCAGCCAAACAAAGCCCTCATTGAGAAGTTTTTCCTCTGATAGGTTAAGCCTGGCACTAGTTTCGAACACTTCAGCAACTCCATCAAGGTATGATCCAAGAGACGCCCAAAGGGCAATTTTTCGAGACATCTCTGTAGTTTTATTGTAGAACTCCTTAGCGATATCAATGAACGATGTGGCCAGTCCACTAGCAAGTGCGCCGACATCCAAACCTCTTTCCTAAAAAAAAAAACAATTAAAAAAAACCGCATAAATAAACAAGTGTCAAAACCTCATGTGCAGATAAGTCAAATACCCTGGCCTGTATCATGCTTTGAAAATTAGTCAGAAGCTATATTTTGTGGATTAATAAACACACCTGAAATAACAAGACCAGTGCCAGCTGCCCCTTCCACACCAGCGTGCGGTGTCCTGGGGGGCAGTCACGTGGCAGGAAGCCCAGGAGCTCACAGGTTTTACTGGCAACATCCTCCAGTTCCACCTTTCTGGCAACCACCAGAAACAGTAGCAAAAAGTTCATCAGGCCGGCCTCCGTCAGCTCCTTCATCTTCTTTGAGGAGAACTTGGAGCAAATCCTGAACAAAAGAACCAGAGGAAAAGAGAACAACGAGCACAAGAAAATTAGCTTATGGTGTGATTACAATTTGAATAAATGAGTGCAACATAAAACCACACTTGTAAACATAACATTTAAAATTTCCATTTAGCCCTGTTTAGAATCACATAAGAGTTAACATGTTCTTAAACTTTCCACTCCAATGATATTCTCTACTTCCTGCCTCCATCCCCCTTACAGCACCAAGGGAAAAAAATCTGGGCTGTCTGGCCAGCCTCGCCTGTGTGTGCATGTTTGTGTGTGCAAGAGGGAATGAGAATAGCGAAACACCCAGCATTCTGTTACTTCCTGGGGGCACTGTGGAGAAATGCCTTTAAAGATCATGTTAAATGTCAGAGACACTCAGACACACAGCAGTAGGTGCTTGGTCCCTCTCTACAGCCAAACCAATTTAGTGCAACACCAGCGAAGGATCAATAAAAACACACACGAACATACTTGTACACACACACACACACACACACACACACACACACACACACACACACACACGGCCACAATTCCAGTTCGCATTCTGCTCACCTGGAAAGAAAAAAAAAAAAAAAAACTGAGGCCGTTTTCACCGTCTCCCAAAACCACAGGCATGACAGGTCAAATCACCAACTGTGACAAGTCCTAAGACAATCTAGTGTCAGAAGTTTGGCAGAACAATTTTGAAAAATAATCTTATAAATATTTTTTATCCCACCTCAATATCGCAATTGGAATTTAACCAGTAAATACGTGGACTGCACTTCTCAAACTCTGAACCAGATGTCAATAGCCGCATATCCTAACAAGGTTAGCTGCCGTTCTGGTGCTAATTCCGGCGGTCATTTGAAAGTAGGCTAAGGACACACTGAGCTGGTTGCCAGCCGATTGCTGGTCACACAAAGACAACCATTTACACTCTCAATCACAACTAATTCCAATTTAGAGAGTCCAATATAAATTTCATGCATGATTTTGGAGTGTGGGAGGTGGCCGGAGTGCCCAGAGGAAAGCTATATGGGCACAGGGAGAACATGCAAACTCCACACAGGAAGGCTGGGGCAAGCTGGAATTGAACCCGGGACGCCTGAACTATGAGGCAGACATGTTAGCCACTCCTACACCGTGCCAACCCTCAGAAGTTATACAAAGAATAAATAAAAGAAGAAAATAAATCTTTTCTTTTTCCTAAATTGCAAACTTTGCATATGGAATGTTAAAAAAAAAAAAAAAAAACAATGGATAGCTAGATATTTAATAGAATAACAGCTGACATAATGGGGATCTAAATGTGATGCTGCGTTTTTTGGGGCTGTTTATTTATTTGAGACTGTTTTGTCCCTGCAGCCAAGCTGATGTTCCTGTTTCTGGAGATCAATATGGTCAAAGTGTCTTGCATTAACATGGCCATCATGAAGCTCTCACTAGGCCATCTAGGATTACACAAATTTTGTCGGAATATAGATGAGCCTTCTGAAGCCGGAGGAAGATGCAATAGCCTTGGTTGAGGGAATGGGAGGAAGGAGGGTGGGGACATGTTTCATGTTCCTGGACATGTTCCAGCTCAGTCCAGCTTAACACACACATACTACAGCCCGCCTACCACACACAAGCCCCCTTGCTATCCATGTTGGAAGCCGTCACAGCTTTGCTAAGGCGAATTAACTGCCATGCTTGTTAGCTAATTAGCCCCCATGTCTGCAGTCCTACTGAGCACATTCTAGACAGGGAAGTCATTAGGTGGACTTATATCTATGGCAGCCTCATTTCTGTACGCAGCCAGTATGTGATGTATGATGAGGTCTCCCTCAGGACTGAGTGATTGGCTTTGTCATACATGCATGATCAAACGGTGGTTTCCAACCTTTGCTGAGCCAAGGCACACAGAACACCAAGAAAAGTAAGATTCCTGAAATCATGATAATCTAGTTTCAATGTACTTACAAATGAACTCCTGAGTACTGACTTACTAAGTGTTGTTTGAATGGCAGCAGGCAGTTAAATATATTATTTGTGCATTTTGCACGTGATTGTTTTGCCTGTTATCACACCACATTGAGGATATAGGTAAATGAAAAAAATATATACTATATTTGTTGGCACAACCAGGTTCCAAGTATCACCGAACCAAATGAGGACACTGTAAACACACCGCAATTCTAGAAAGAGCAGGTGCAGATTGTTTGTTTTCTGTGATGAAGGGTTGACTCCTGAGACACCGGCTCCACTGGGAGACCAAATAAATTTCAAAAGCATCATGCAAGATGGGATCTTCTCATTAGGACTGAAAAGCATGTTAAAGCGCAATTACTGTACTAAGCAGTATGTTAAATGTGTGTTCTGGGGTATGCATATCTGACACATTGAAATTTGATTTTGGTCAACAGTAACGCTTTACCTTCCTTTGATCTGTCGCTGTGGTACTCCCCCCACCCCGTCCTGAGACAGACAGAGTGCCAGCACTCGCAAGAAGATGTAAAACGAACTGGCTGAACGGTACAGTTGGATGTGTCCTGGGGAGTGCAGGGGAAACATTTCACAGCAGTTGCGTGCTTGCTCCAAAAGTGACAGGGGTGTCTTGCACAAAGTGCCCAGCCCGCTCAATCCAAGCCATGGCACAGTAAATGAGGCACCCTGGATTGGAGAGAGAGAATAGAACATTTAGCAGTTCCAACAGCTGTCAAAAATGGTGTCAAAGCCCCACTTTTCTATTGCACAGATTTTTGTACTTATATAGGATGTTCCTCCCCTTTTTTCAACTTGCTGTAGCTGAGGCACCCAAGTATGACTTGTTTTACATGGGGCTATCGCTGAACAATATACAGTTCGGGGACCGAAATTGTGATCTCTTCCATGATGTGATTTCAGGATCACCAATTAATTAATTAATTTATTTATTTATTTATTGTGTCTTTTGTCCCTCAGAGCTCACAAATCAGCAGCATGCTATTGTGAACAGGTCACACGAACCAGCTCCAAATTAAAAAAAAAAAAAAGTTTTTTTTATGATTGCTTGGCAACTCTAGAAACAAAACTATCTTTTGCTACAGAAACATGAACTTCATAAATGTCATATAAAAATTCAGCAATAATAAGCTGTGTGATGTGCACTCTCGCCTTCATACTTCACGCAAGACAAATAAAGGTTCTCTAACCATGTAAATCGTTTAGGTGAAATATAGTCAAGAAATAAGTATTTCGTGCACAGTAGACTTTGCAGCGATGTCTTGTTAGAAACACAACAGGGAGGAGAGTCAACAGCGAGGGACAGCAAATGTGTATCACAATTAAAATACATCTAGACAATGAATTAAATTGTTTTACAAATAAAGCCCTCCAATTTGAAACACCACCAAAGTCCCCGAAGCCCCAGTTCTTTCTGCAATGTTTTTCAACACTGAAAAACAGTCGATTTTAATACCACCCTGAATGGAAAGTACTTTACTGAAGAAAGTATTTAACCTCACCAAGTTTTTGCTGTAGTAGTCCCAGAGGGTGGAAACAGCACTGGTGCTGGTTTTCCACAGCAGACACAGAGAGAGGCAACAATGCACATGCATTCTGACCTGCTCCTCTGCGAGACCTCCCTGTGTTTATACAGACAAATAGACATACATGTACAGTAATGTACACTAGCCAAATAAAAAAAATGTTTTCATTATTTTTGACATGTGAGATAAAGATGCTGACCTGTGTCTTACAAGTCAATTTAAGTAGCTCCTCCACAAATGTCCAATTGTCATCAAGAGCTTTCTGCAAGTATGGATGAAAGAGTATATGACACATTACACCAAGCATCACCTCAAAAATAATTAGCACTCCAAGTACCACAATGACATCATTAAAAATTCAGTTGCGTAAAAGGCCAACAAGTTCATCAAAAACAAGATGGAGGCCTTATGAACAAAGAATATACTTAAGCCACAGAACCAATGTGCACAGCTTGTCACTATAACCACATTTAAAAATGTACTTAAATACTGGTAATTGTTCAATGAAAATGTATTGTGCAGAAAATCGAAAAATACTATATAACTAATATAATATAATACTATATAACTAATTAACTAATTTAACTAAATATATATATATATATATATATATATATATATATATATATATATATATATATATATAATTAGTTAAAGCATTTTTTTAAATCATCATAATCAATTTATCTTTAACTTTATGCTTTCTGTATGCTGATTAGGCTTGTTGTTATGGATCAGCCTTCATTGTGTTTTGAGGGTTGGGACGAAAAAAAAATAAGGCCAACCAAACCCAGAAGTACACTGACTGACTACCATTTTTTTTGGAATAACCTGATAGACTCCTGTTGTGGGTAAGGGTTGGGTTGGGGGGCGTAAAGATGTGTTAATGGAAGAGCATGATGGAGAGTTGCCTGTCCGATGAATGGTAAATTTAAATTCTAAAAATGCCCCAACAGAAACTTTGATAACTCTACAACGATATGAACTTTGTAAGAAGGCGCTTGCTTACCTCAGAAGAAGCTTAGGTTTAGTAGTGATGGGACTTTTGGCTCTTTAAAAGGCACCTGTTTATTCAGTAACTGTTCAAAAGATTTTGTTCCATTTGTTTGTTTGCTTATTTTAAAACACCACTGTTGTACTGGGATCAATGATACATTGCTATTTGTGTCACATTTTAGGTGTTAAGTGGTGGTACATCAAGTATTGTTTTTATCTAAAATATTAGTTAAGTAAAAAATTAAGTTAAATACGTTTTAATGACGTGGGCTGAATTAATGTCACATTAGGCATGTTGATAATGATGCCAAAATTCGCTTTATTTTGACACGGAAAAATTCAATATTTTTTTTCAATATTCTTCATAAAAACTCAGTTCCAATTGTTCACATTCATTCAAAAGACTCGATTCGTTCGCAAACGTTACATCACTTAAGTTTATCCCACCACATAAATGCAAAGCACCAGGCTGACACTGCTGCCACATTTCACAATAGCAACACAGACGCTAATATAGGAAACCATAGCAAAGCCTTATTTGACAACCGTAACATAGCATGATTTAAAAAAGAATTATAAAGGTTTAGATGTAAGTGTCCACAACAAACTGCCAGTGAGTGAAGTTATGTAAATGTTTTAACATCACAATGTCTTGCCTCTTACCTCATCGTGGATGACACCATTTTGATTATACTGGCCTAACATTGCGAGATGAGTGAGCAGCCACCATGTAAATCCGAGGGGGTCCTTGCAGTGCGTTGGGAGGCCACAGAACTGCTCTGCTGCAGGTTTCCCTAACACTAGAGGTCTCAGC
The DNA here is from genome assembly GCF_059441005.1 of Hippichthys cyanospilos. Lineage (NCBI taxonomy): Eukaryota > Metazoa > Chordata > Actinopteri > Syngnathiformes > Syngnathidae > Hippichthys > Hippichthys cyanospilos. The sequence goes on from NC_142371.1 coordinate 10,367,055, forward strand.
AATGAGTTCATATAGGTCCAAAAAGACTAAAGGATTAAGAGATAGGATAATGAATATCGGTTTCACTCTGTAAATATGCACACATATTTGCATTGACATCACCTGTGAGTGTAGCCTTTTATTCCTATATTGTAAAAGATGAATAACCAAAATCCACAGCTCTTTTGTGCAGGCGCAGAGGTAATGATGACAACTTAGAACCTCTGTAGGCCTCACCTAAAAATGACAAAACATTACACTTGATAAAAATCACTTCTTTGTGGTTGAATGGCGACCATTCATGGGTGGACTTTAAAAAAATTCTAGTACTGTACTGAAAGAATTTAAAAGGCCAACAGCGACTATTCAACATTCATAGTCATGGAATGTATTTTAAGCATTTTAATCAACACTCGCTAGGACATTATTCTCCACAACAAAAATACAACATAAATGCACGTCTCCAGCTATATCTTAATTGGTACGATTGGCTGGCAAAGCAATCCAGGGTCTCCCCCGCCTCCTGCCCGCGAACTAGAAATACCACTGGTACATCTCACAACTATGATTTAATAATACCTCATAGTTGGACACCCACCTTGCTGTATTTGCCCATGGCCAGGCCAGTAAGGTCACACAGAAGGCTGCACAGGTGCTCCTCAAACAGACTGGTATCAGTCAAGTTCTCCCCCGTCAAGTCCACTAACTGGTGCGCATACACCACCTGGCCTGGGCAGAAAAGAAGCTAATGGTTAAGTCCGCATCTTAAGGCCAGAAAACAGTCGCCTGCCTGCTAGCTTCATGACACATTAGCAGCAACCTCAATGCGTCTATAAGGGAGAAGCTACACAGTCCATAACATCAGCTTCTGTTTATCTTTTTTGCTTCATTTAAATTGTTCTACCTATACTGTATGTTTGTGCAATAATGACATTTCAAATCTATCCAGAGCAAGCTATTCTGTTTGAGCTCTGCAAACATACCTTGCATCTTGTGGCCAAACAGGTGGAGGATCTCCAAGACTGACCAATGGATGTCAAAGTGAAGGTGCAACAAATGCCAAGACGGAGGAAAAACCTGTGAGGACGACACCAAATGTCTCACCAGCGAAATAGAACACCATACAATCTTTGAACCTCAAAGACTTGTGTGTGTTGCTTGTATGTCAACAAGGTACACACCATCAGTCAAGAATTTTATACTTTACTTAATTGTCTTCATCATGACGTCTACGGCAATTACAAGTAACTGTATAGCAAGATTTTTGTCTTCACGCATGTGGACGATAACAGAAGTACCCCAAAATTTCCAATTCCTAACCAGAGGTACTGTACCTTTCCAGGGTTCTGTATATTTGAAGCATTCTGAATGTTGGCAGGCAAGTCTTTCAGACGTCCAATGAGGAGAACAATGCCACACAACTCCTCTACTAAAGCAGATGGAAATTGACCCTCCAACTCCTCATAAGAATGAGATGGATGTGCATCAAGGCTGCGGGAAACATTCAGGTATCTGAACAGGCACATTAAAAAGATCACTGAGACCATACATAGAAAACCAGCAAAGTGCAATGGATGGGATATTTTGTACTGTAGATATTACCTGTGTAGGAAGACTTTAACATATTGAAGAAATGAGACACACTGTTGTCTGAGTTCCGAGGCTTCAGAATGAAGGTTTCCCCTTTGACCTAAAACATACAAGACACTTTTGCATGCTTGCATCATCTTAATGTACCCAATATGTAAACAACAGAATAAAACCTTTGGTTGTCAATTAAAGAGACAATGTGTAATATTCAGACCGTTTTTCATTACTGACAGCAGAAGGAGCTGCATTTACCATTGTCCGTAGCTGTAACAGACATGGCAGCCTCCAGAGGAGAGAAATGCCCTAATGTAAAAAAATGTAATGATAACTAAACCTACAATTATATTTAAAACATACTGTTGGTCGCTAAGAACACATTTATTTGCAAACTTTTGAAATTCATAACCATTTAATTCATTCCTTTTTAATGAAAAACGGTCTAAATCTTACAAATTGTCCCTTTAATATATCCAATATCTAAATTGTCCGATATCCAAATCCTCAGTCAGCAAACAAATCTCGATATACTTTTATTGAAATTAGGTTGTTGCAACGACTTTAGGTAGAGTGTGGTTAGCAAGTGAATTTTGTGTCAGTTTGACAAAATTAACAATTAAAGGTACGGTGTGGACATAATTTTGAGATACGGGTATGTTGAGAGGAAGTGTATAATGGGTGCCTTCTAGTTACAATAATTATCTTAGCACGATACATTTTTAGTTAAGACAATGTTGCCCTTTTTGTTTCCAAATTTCAGACATATTTCCATCTCCCATCATTTTCATGCTTGATTATCTCACAACTTAACCAGTGAATCAGTTATCTCATATTGGAGTTAGTTGGTTTAAAAAGCATGTGACTACTGAACTTTAAATACTGCGATTTTTGCAGTATGGTTGTTGATAATACTTTGTGACGAAATCATTTTTGACATGGTTGCGAAAAGCCAAAGTCTTAGACGCATTGTGGGATGGATACGTAGAATCATGATTACCAAAGTCATGCGAGATCTGCTGCGCCATAGTCTCAAGCCTGTAGATCTTTTGCCTGAAATTTAACAAAGAGCAGCAAAATGAAGAGTTGGGCAAGTACCGATGGCAAGTATCGGTATGGGGTCCTATTCAAGGTACTGTATCGGTACTCGCGATGGCAGCCAAAACCAGTATTAGCCATTCTCTTGGAGCAATGTTACAATTACAAATTAGAGTAATAGAAAACTGCTTTTGATTGAATAAATCAAGTAAAAACACATCAGAATAGATAAGTCTTTTTCTTAAGCTTTTTTTGAAGAGGGGGCATTAGCATTGTAGATAGTTGGTATTGATATCAATGACTATTCAAGGGCCGTACTAGTATCGGTCTGAAACAAAATGTGGTAGTGGACATCTATTTGTATGTATATTAGTAAAAGGTGAGTGAAAATTGAATGTTATTATTGTAAAAAATATTTGATTATTTCCCACCCTACCACACACTGTAATTCCTAAAATATGCATGCTATATGTTCATTGAGAAGTCTAAAGTATCCATAAATTTCTATGCAATTGTAAAGCGATGTTAATCTTGTTAATCCGTGTATCATGTGACCCACTGGCAACTAGTTCAATGGTGTACCAGCTCACCTGCCTATTGAAGACAAGCCATGACGATCAGAAATGGATTTACTAACATGCAAAAAAATCTGAGGTCTGTGTCTCGGATTACTGTACCTCAGTAGGCCAAAGAGTAGCTTGGTTGATTCAACCAATGCTGTCTCAGTAACCCAAGTTAAACCAAAGAGCTCCACTGTGTCAATGTCATAGTCTGCAGGGGCTGGATCTAGACACAGCAGCAGCCTGTGTGTGGAGTCCATTTCATGTTAGTGTGATTTAACACCAACTCAGAAAGACGCTTTTAAATAATTGCATAAAAATGTTTAACCTTTTCAGTGAACCTCTTGCAGTGTATCCCTCAGTTGAGAGAGGCCCATTCGGTTCCTCCTTAGCTTCAAAGCAGCAGAACCACGGTGGTCTGGCTGGGGAGAGCTCACATAGACCATTTGTAGGCGAGACTGGAGGGGTGAGGGATTGGTTGAAGTCGTCTGTCATGCTGCTTCTCGCTGTCACCTTTATACATAAAAAATAATGCAACGATGAGCAAGTTATCGTTTAACTTGCATTTGTCGGTGCTATGGGGTTAGAGTGAAAACGCAGGGAGGTGCACACGCTTTAGAGAAAGACAAGTTTGTCATCTAATGGCCCCATTGTTACATCGCAGTTAGTGTACCATTACTTGACTTCTATCGTCGTAAATTTAAGCTCAACCCGTGTATATCCCTCGAAAAGATCAAACTTATCATTGAACTGCACTAAGTAAACAAACCTTTACTTGCAGAAATAATTAGGTAATATTCCGCACATTAGTTTCAAGCGACATAGCTTTTCCAAATGTTTGTGTTCCGGGTTCAGATTCGCGCCATCTCATTGCGCATGAACGAAGCTAACGTTGACCTCTTTGATTGGTCCAAAGTTTAGTAATAGGCGTGGCTTGATAAATGCTTGAAATGATAAGAGGGCTCACTTTTAAACACATCCAGGTTCGCCGGATCGCAACAATTAAACATTTTTCTTAAATTTCTGTCTGTCCCGTGTCCTTTTCTACATCCTCTTCTACTGTAAAAAAATGCAGAGGAGCAAAATATCTCCCATTATGGTCCATAGCTCTTTGAAACTTAAAACTCGATTAGCGCTACAGTTTTTCTGAACAGTCGCTGGTTGAACATCATGAACATCATCTTCGTTTTCTCGAGAAAGCAATAAAGCGTTTGATAAGGCACCATGGGAAACTGTAACCCTTAAACCATACCATTAAAAAAAATAAAAAGCTTTACTTTGCAGTCAACACAGAGTACTTTTAGAATACTTTCCTGGTCGTATCCCATGTGCAGCGAACGAACGCCCCGATAAAGTAATGAAGTAAACAACTTCACCACAAAAAGTAACAAGTTATAAAGTATCCCAAGTTAATGTCTTTCATTCACCCCTTTGCTACTAATTACTAACTATTAAGGAACAATAGTAATGGTCAAATTTGTACCACAAACAACGTGTGACTTTTTGAAACATGATCACACGTTTATTCGCGCATATTCCGCATTTCTCACCAATTTAACCACGTCCCACATAAAAAAAAATAGTATAGGAAAAATGCTTATATTATCAACATAATTTAAGAGTGGCATTCATTTTATAACTCGAGTGGCTATTTATTATTATTATTATTATTATTATTATTATGCTCATGAAAATACTTTATTTTCAGATCAATTTGGCATATGTTATGAGCAAAATGTTATGACTTGATTTATGACTAGCTTGAACCAAGTAATGACTTGACTTGCTTGAAATTTGGTGTCAACTCGACGTGGCTTGCTTTTTATTTCCAGGTAATCATAAGCACCAGAATCGGTTGTGCAAGGATTGCTAATTTCGCTTGTGCAGTGGCTGTGAATTTTTTTTCTTACTAAAAGTTTGTGACAAACAATAGTTATGGTTATAAAAAGTGGTATTTCTGTCCCAGCCATCTATTTTCTTAACCAATTGCCCTCATCACGAGGGTCACAGCTTTGATAGTGCCTATTCCAGTTGGCTTTGGACAGTGGGCAGGGTACCTGAACTGATTGCCAGCCAATCGCAGGGCACACAGCGATGAACGGCCATACTGTACATACCCACAAACACACCTAAGAGCAATATGGAGTAGCAAATATACCTACCATGCACATTTTGGGGATCATGGGAGGAAACCAAACCCTACTGGGAGAACATGCAAACTTCACACAGGAATGTCGGAAGCGAACTCAGGGCCTCAGAACTGTGAGGCGGCAACTCCTCCATCATGCTGTTAATTGCTATCCCTCATATTTTTAATATTTTATTGAACTCAAATTGGAGCACTGCTTGATAGAATGGTCTGTATTGTCTTTTGTGTTGGCCCACAAAGCTAACATAGTTACGGATTGCAATTTGAACAAAAGAAATTAAGGGTTTGTGACCAGGCAAGAAAGAGAGCATATGCCTTTTAATGTCTTCATTTTGTTAGCCTGTTTGTGCCATGGTTAAGGCTTGCTCTATAAACTGACTGTTGCAGATGTCCCACAGCCACAGGCGGGTTTAAACACGAGACTATGTGTTTCTACAATTCTCCTGCTACCGATCGAGGACAGGTGGCAATGTCCCAAGAGTGCAGTGTCGCAAAGCCTTCTTTTGTTTTTGATCAAGGTCAACATTTAATTTCTACATTACGTTTCAGCCGAGGACTTATAGATTTGATTGTGACATTTGATCCCCATTCACAGCCCCCTGAGATCATGGTTTGAGGTTTCAATTACTATTGCTGCACTTGTATGTACATGTAGGACTCACTTTTGCTGAGATTTGGCAGTGACCAGTGGCAGACACAGCATGGAGTGGGAAAATGACATTGTTGATTGCAAAGGAAAGGTCAGGTTGACTGTAGGGTAGTTTTTCTGTTTGATTGCTAAATAAATCGGTTAAATTGAACCTTTTGTTATTTGCTCTTTTCGCATACAATTCAGTGTTTTTGACTTGTTTGTTGAATTGAAACCACAAAAATGCCAGTGTTTTACCCTATTCAGGCTGAGAGCTAAGCAGGATTATATCGGATGGACTCTATTTAAATAAGTCAAGGGGGACATTTGTCATTGATTAATTACATTATTTTAGAGACCTATTCTCACAGACAATAATGAGGAAAAAGCATTGGGATCCATCTTCTTTTCATTTGGAGTAAATATCAAAACATTATTTTTTAAACAAGAATATATGACTGATATAGCCTACTATTTGGGGGTAAGAATTTGTCTTTTAGAGGGCGTCTTAATTGGGTTGAATGTTGACACATATAATACGACAGTAAGTAAAAGCACTGTTTACACGAGAATTCTCATGCACTTGAAACTCTGACTATTGTGTGTAGGGGGGGTGAGACAAAATAAAAAGCGCGATGATCATTTTTAGATTTTCTTTCAGATTGAAACAGACAAAAGTAGGAATTTGTGTATGCAAATTTTAGTGGTTATTGGTCATACTGTCTAATAAATAGAAGTGCTTTTTAATCCAGACACCCACCAGTTCTTTGGCCTGTATGCTACCTTCTGCAGCTATCTAGCTAGCTCAGCTAACTGGCAAAGCGGTGAATACTAATGTCACGCCAAACAATGTTAAAAGTTGATGATGTTGGACTGAGTCCATGTCTGTATAGCAAGCTATGTGAGAATTCTTAATGGTCAAGAGGTAACCCAGTTATCAGTCTTATCTGTACATCAGCTCAAGATTAATTTTTATGTACCTGAATAGGTATTTTATACATTTGTACCAAATGTTCAAATAACGGTACAATATCAGTTTAATGAAAGAGGATTACAAATCTGTATTCGGAGTAAAAGGTGGCTACTTTGAGAAATCTAAATTATACAACTTAGTCTGTATGTTTTTATATTTTTGTTCTTGATGCTTTGAAAATATTTCACTATTTCCTCATAATGTCAATGATGAAAGTAGCAATGTACAATTCAGGTGTTTCCAAACTTTTGACGCCGTTCTGTAATGCAATTATAACTAAACTATGTAGGTGCAGTAGAAAATTCATGGTTACTTAAGGTTTGAAAAGTACTTCGAGACTATAAATACAAAATGAAAAAACTTAATTGAAATAAATAATCATGGCAATTGTTGGTACACACCCTGGAAGCAGCACAAACATGTTCATTAGGCATGTGTCGTAATGGCAAAACGTCATAAACATATCATGAACCAAGGTATTGGATTGCACTTGTCAGCCACAGCTACAGAACACAGCAAGTAAAGGGCAATTTCAACTTCTGTGTTATACTTTGTTTAGATCTCAACAGGGCATTGTTTAAAAGATGATAAACCAACATGTACACTTTTTTTAAATAAGCCATGTATTTCAGTTTGACCTCACATTGGTTATCATTACTTTTTAGGGCAATAATCTTCTGAAGCAATGTTATCATAAGACTGGTTGCTTGACCTCTAGAAACCCTCACAATTTTACTATTAACTTCCTCTCTTTAAGCAGAATAGTTGGAGGCCAGTAATGACTTTGCATAATGAGTTACGTTTTTTTTTTTCCTTTTTCATTGAGTCTGCATTCTAAAAGATCTTCATATTGCACAGACGAAAGTGGTGGTCCCTTTTATCTCCAGAAAAAAACCCTGTGGCTACAGCTTGATCAATTAAACTCTTGAAAGCACCCCGCCCCTCATTCCTTTGCCTGAGAGGAATATAAAGTTATCAGTCTTCCCAAGCGATATGAGGACCGAAATAAGTAGTTTGTCTATAAAAATGCCCAGGTACTTTATCAGCATCCCTGTAGACCCCGAGGCCCGAGCACTGTTCAATGTACCCTCACGGTCTTTCCCCCCACCTTTCCCTGTCTACTTTGTCTCTGCCTGTGGTTTGTTCCTTGCAGGGCGGCTGTACGCTCCTGGGCCTTCAACTCAGCGGGATTGGCTGGGGCTCGAGCCCCGAGTTAGGTAATCGATTTCAATCAGGGGCTTGAGAGATTGGAGCTGAAAGGTGCTGTAGACTTTAAACATCTGTCGGCTCTTTTAAAACACTGCAGGTGGGCTCCAGTTTATTTTCGCTTCTAGTGAATGACATAGGCATTATTTTTGACCAATTCTCGAGCATTACCATATTGCACAATGGAAATTCTAATTTAATGAGAAGTTAAATTTTGAGTCCAAGAAATCTGAGTCAAACAATGCTAAAGATTTTACAGTCATTTGTGCTCTATAAGGGAGTGACAATAAGAGAACTGCCTTTTTTGCTCTCACAGGAATTTATATCAAGGATAGGGGCCCTTGATGCAAGTGCTGTAGAATTTATTAGAATGGGTGCAACATTTCTTCTGAGCTCTTCGCTTTCTTTGGCCACAACTGGGCAGGTCTCATGCTGTAGCTGATGATTTCAAGCAGAAGTATTACGGATTTGTCTGCAATAGCAACAGGCAATTTTTTTTTTTGTCCAACCGTCGGTGTTAAGCTGAGTACTGATGTTTGATTCATTTGTGTGATTGTGTGCATTCGAACTTTGCTGTCTGTCGAGTTGACTGGGTTTGGATGACTGTGAAGAAACATTACACTTTAGGTTGATGATGTGATTATGAAGTGACTAAATGCAAAAAAAAAAAAAAAAAAATCCCCCTGATGATTCCGAAGGGTCCATTTTCCCCCCCATAAATGCAGATCCCACCTTGACAAAAATATAACAAAATTGTAAAAATATTTGCGAACATATTTAAACAGAAAAGTGAAATATTACATGGTGATAAGTATTGTTTGAGGCCTTGTGCTCAGTATTGAGTCGAACAGGGATGTTCATTGGCTTGATTGCGATCAACTGGGGGATCGCCTAGCTATTGTTAGTCTCCCGCATGACACCTCACTACATGGAAAAAAAACCCTTGCCGAAATAAAAGAACATCAATCAAGAAAATAAAATCAAAACGCAGTGTTGTTAAAAACAAATGCTCCTCACTCTGAGAGGTAAATAAAATCGTAGAAAACCATTGTCACGACCTTGCTTGCTGGAGGAACTTCACGCTATAAGTAGAAAAATGGATCAGGCAACAACGTAGGCAACATAGTCAAAAAAATAAAAAGCATGGAGCAATCCACTGACAGCAAAATTGATGGATCTCATATATATATATATATATATATATATATATATATATATATATATATATATATATATATATATATATATATATATATATATATATATACACATACATATATATATATATACATATATATATATATATATATACACATACATATATATATATATACATATATATATATATATATATATATATATACATATATATATATACATATACAAATATATACATATATATATATATTATATATATATATATACTGATAACTGATATTATCCTGAAACATTTAATTAACTCAATAATTATTTTTAAAGTATTTTTCCATGTTTGTTTGTTTTATTTAAAATCTCGAGTACCCCTTGGGGTTTCTTCAAGTACCCCCGGGGTACCCGTACCCCCATTTGAGAACTATGGCCGTACATGATACATTGGAGGGTATCTTATACTGACCTGGCAGGTTGAGTTAATGCAGCAAGTTCATTTGTGCTCTTTTTAAGTGAAGATTGCCAACGCCTGAGAGGGAAGGTACCTCGTATGCAAAGAACTCGAAATCGAAGTTACTTTTAAGGGTCTTGCATAACGACAGTACATACAGCTGGTCAGGTAGGACAATGTTGTGATAATCCTGAGTTTTGGTGTGAGGGAAACACTCTTTTCTAAAGACAGGCAGATTTAACTTTGTGTTTGGCACTGAATGTTGTTGTGGACACAGATTGAAGGGGAACAACTTGATGTTTAAATCAAAAAGAAATATTAAGAACTCTGTACATAATACAGGTGTTTGTATTTTTTCCTTTAAATTATGCCTACACTATGTAGAAATTGAAGGACAATGTAGAGCAGGGGTGTCCAAACTCAGTCCTAGACAATCACACACCTGTATGTTTTTGAAATCTCCATCCTTCAACAGATCTTCTTCAAATGATTATTTTATCAGCAATCTCAGCAGAAGCCAGATATCAATTCTGTTCGTTTGAGTCAGATAACTTGGAGGATAGAAATATCAAAAGCCTGAACTGGTTGCCAGCCAATCACAGAGCACATACTGTAAAGACAAACAACCATTCCCACTAAGAAACACACCTAGGAACATTAAAATGTATAATGCACGGAATGTGGAAGGAAACCAGTGAACCCAGAGAAAACATAAACCTGCATGGAGAAAACATGCAAACTCCACACAGAAGTGCCCAAGCAGGAAATAAACATACAACCTCTACACTGTGAAGTGCATATACTAACTAGACTGCCACCGTGACACCCGTCCTTAGGGTTCCATAATCAAAATTTAGCCTAGAAGTCAATGGCAAAATTATATGTGGAAATATGTTCTAATACAAAAATTAACACAAAACAAAACAAAACAAATCATTTTTATTTTCTTAGACTTTTCCACGTGTCGAATGAAGCAATTTGGCACAATATGGCAAACGATAAATAATATGTGTAAAATAAATAAATAAATAACCTATGACATGAATTCAGCCCACGTCAATAAAAACGATATTTCAGAAAAAAACAACATTGAACGTCCCGGTATGACATGATTTGCAATGTATTCCAGTGTTATCGCTTACTCTGCATTGATTTTTCTGTAACACAGTGCATAAAGTCTGCTGGGATAGGCGTGTAGTGCCCGTGACGCCGAAGAGTAAAATATTTTCAAGAAAATGAACGGATGGAAGTTTCTTTCGCTCCACCCTTGATTCCATTACAGTACATGAATGCCTCCTGTAGTGTAATCTATTGGCCACAGAGAGGCATCATGGGACCAACAGACATGGCTTCCTTGGCTACGGATGGAGGACTACAAAATGTTGACAAGAGCTCACTGCATGTTTGCATGTTTGAATCCATCACTTACACATGCCCCAGTAATTTACACTGTCTTGAAAGTGTTTTGTTATGCCCCTTCAACCAGATATGATAAAAAATACAGAATAGATGACATTCGGCCTTTTATTTTTGTGATGAAGTCTTTTAATTTGTCAAATTACCACCTGTGATTTAGACTGAGTACCTTGAATGTTACTTGAGTAATTTTGCACTCCTGCTAGTGTGCTTTCCATAAAAGCGCATATATTCTGAGCTCCTATTAACGGCGTTTTTTTTTGTGTGTGTGTCAGTGATCGGTGATTTTCTCACAGATTTCACTATTGGTTGAAAGTGACACTAATACTGAAGTCTGTGGATTTTCTTTTATGAACATATCACTTTAAGCGTAAAATAAAAATGCGGATCTTAAAAATATGAGTCAGTTTTTTCAAATTGAGTCAATGTTAAAAATTGTTACTTTTAATAATTCTAACGTACAATCTTAAGAAAAAAGCAATCATAAACCTAACTAGTTAATATTGAGTCTCACATACCTTTGTTTTGACATGTTGTTTGTTGTTTTGACAATGTATTCTTAAATCATCTGCATTACAAATAGGCAAATCTTCCTTAAAAGTGGGCAAAAAAAATGTCACTATCATTTTAATCTATTGATTTTGCCTAGACTTTGGACAGTTGGAAATTTTACACCGCCTTTCCCGTATTCCAGAATGAAGCAATAAAAAAATGCAGATAAGAGGTGTGCGTCTCGCCATTGAAGACTATTTGATACAATATACCGATAAATGGGGTGAGTTTTGATTAATGATTAAAGCGGAACAAGTCAATTCAGAACTGTAGATTCGGAGGGTACACCCTTGCTTAAAAGTCTTTCAAATGTGTGTGATTTTACCAACCGTTGATTTGAAAAGCTCATATGTCTGGTGTAATTTTATGTCTTATCCATTCAAAGAGAGGTGCCTTCAGAGGTAATATTCTTAAAGGATTTTTCTTCTGGCAAACCGTGCCTAAAACCGTGTTGCAAAATTATTGATGAATTCGAAATGGTTTTGGGTGAATGTGTTGTCATTGTTGATAAGTATGTGCCACTGTGGTCTGGCCTCGTGTGTGAAGTGGTGTGCAGCTTTGGCTCAAGGGAATCAGGATGCAAGCTCATTTTAACCTTGGCCCTGGCGCTGTTGCTGCCTCTGCCGGCTGAATCATGAATAAAACATCTCTTTGACCTTTACCAGGAGTATATTGGACAGTGCATCCCTGTCTCTGTCTTCCTCTCACACTGTTCCTAATGTATGCACACAAACATTCTTTTGCATCACACTGCTGTCCACCTTTAACACCCCACTGAAATCCCCTTGCACATGAAGATTGCTTTTTTTGTAATCAAACTGAACACATTCAGATAAACAGTGTTTATTCATGGTCACGGGTACAATGCTGCCAAAAAATATACTGGCAATCCTGATTTGTTTTCTGGTTTTCACATTGTTTGGAAGCAGAATTCATGTGTGATTTTCAGTTTGACCATTTCCAAACAAGAACAGTTGATAAGTTTGTTAATAAGGTGCATAGTCCAGCAACACCTCCGGCAAAATCCCACATTTAACGCCAATCTGCTAACCGACCTCTATTCTGTCACCAAAGGGGCAAATATCAGTGACACCAGATCGCCTGAGTTGAGTCTGGCCTGTTTTAATAGTGTTTGTGAATTGTGAATTGCAACTACAGCAAATCTTGCACATATCAAGAGCCAGCAGGCACCTCACGATTTGCTGCGATTTATTTATTTAAAACACAGAAGTCAAATGAGACGTCTGACAAGCACAACACCTGCTTCGGGGGATTTTGATGTCTGTGGGCTTTCCAGTGGTAATACTGCATGAGTAGAATGAGAATCAAATGCTGATGCTCAACATATTGTTGGTTGCTTTGATTTAGTGTGCATCACTGTCACTGTGCCTCTCAGACGCAGTACCTTATTGATGTAACTGTAAAATAAGAAAGAAAATGACCAGAATCACATCATTTTCACTATATTTACACTACTGTGATAAATACTGCAGATGCATTTAGCAGGAAGAGCCGACAAAATCGCAGTAATTATTTGTCATACAGTGGACTGAATTTATTTTCCAGCATGTAACTTTTACTTGGCTTAGCAATGCCAATCCGCAATGCTTTGGGAATTCAGTTTGTCTGCGTTTCTTTTAATCAAACAGCTCGTTGCTATTGTGTTGTATGTAAGAAGTAGCAAATGTAAGGCTAGTAATAAACACACATAACTTGTAATTGTAACAACGATGATGTCAGTTAGGTAAGACGGACAGAATAACGACGGTTGTCATCACCAACCAAGGCTGGTATGTGCAATCACTAAAAGACCCAGAAATGGGGTACAGGTAATGGCAGCCATCACAGGTGCTTGGGTGTCACAGACAATGACAAGAAAAACAACACTCTGGTGGTGATCTAAAATAGATCATTTTCTGTTTTGATTTCACTCCATGGAGCAAGAGTGACCTCATGACACTGATTTAAAAAAAGAAAAGAGTTCTGATTTCAACTGCTCACAGAAACAGCCTTTTTCTTTTGGTTGCTCACATCTCGTGGCATTTTGATTGCATTTCACAAATGAGATTAGATGTGGCGCAGCGTTTATGATTCTTCTCGAAGGATTTCTACGGCATCTCTATTTGTGGGCGTGCACAAAATTGAGCGTGTGGGTTTGTTTTTTTCTTGAACTCTGACATCACGTAGTCCGTGGTCTTCGACCAATAGTGAATGGCCTCTCAGGTTCCCTCCCCTTCTCTCCTGTGAGGAGGAATACTGCCGGCAGATTACCATATCATTACCATATCATTAGCATACGATTACTGCGGCACAGTTTGGCTCAGTGTCTCACTATCAGCTCATCGGGAGATTCAATCTCCCATCCGCTCCATGAGAGCGACCCCGCAACATCCCCCTCTCTCCCCTCTCCTTTGTATGTACACTAGAGGTGTGTTTTCCATTCGAGTAAAGCAAATGTAATTGAGGTAGAGTTCTGGATTTACCAGCTAAATGAAATCACACAAATGTCTCATGTGCAGCAGGGGCTGATGTCTCAGCGACTCAGGCAGATATTTTTTTTCTCTGTAACCACATACTCTGAACATGCTTTTAGCCTCAGTCAGATATTAAGCAATTTTCGTCTTTTCGTCACATGTATGTACTGTAACTGGCTCTCTCTATGTGTGCATGTGTGAAATGAAAAAGGCAGTGCGCTGGTGCCCAGGGGCACATAAAGAGACACCAATCCTCTAATGGTTGATCATGGGTCCATTCCATTAGGTAGTGAGGCTCAGAGTTCAGTCTAACTTCTCAGCACAAAGAGAGCAGAGGCAGTGAAATTAAGGATGGAGCAGGGCACGGGCAACATGGAGGGCAACCCTGCACCAGATGCATTCTGGGAAATGCAGCTCATTTGGCTGCCCCCTCACATACCTCTGTGTCGATTTCTATTTTCTCGTGCAAGGTGCACACATGTAGCTTGTGAATGAAGTATGCACACACACTCACATGCTGTCTTCCTATCACCCACTTTCGTCCCCAATTTAATTCATTCCATTGAGCTTTTTTCCATTTTCCTTATCTCTTTCTCCCTCCCTGTCTCTCTCTTAGCCCCATACAATTCATTCACTCTTGCCTATCTCCATCTCTTTCATATTTGCTCTCTCTCTTTGCTTATGGTCCTACATCGCCGACTCCCTTCACAAGTCCCCACCGCTCCCCAGGCACCCACCCGCCCCCCCATCCCCACGCTCCCGGCCTGACTCATACCTCACTCTTCATTTGTAAATGAAGGAATCTTGAAGAGTGAGGACTTGACTGTGGGGGAGATGTGGTCTCGATCCCAGGTTGGAAACTCTGGTGGGAAATGAAGGTTGGAAAAAGGGAGAAGGACGGAACCTAGGATGGAGGAGGCCAAGAGGGGGGAGAGTAGCCAAGCACCCCACTCACCCCCTTCCTGGCTAAGATGATGTATGGCTCCAAAGGCCACATGTTGGCTGTGTGATGGATTGAAGCACTTTGTTGGAAAATTAATGAGAGCGCTTTAGCACACAGGAGTCTAGCCTCTAATAAAACTGTTCAATATTGAAATAAAGAGAGAGAGGCAAAGAAGATAACTGCCTTGATGAACATGGGCACATTCAAGCCAACTGGGCATTGTGTCATTGTTCTTTATAGTGCCATGGAAAATGGATAGATGAATGGGCATTGAGACAACAATAACTGGACTGCTCTGGTTGTCCGACAGGCTTCATCGGTTCATGCACGAGGCTAGTTAGGACAGCACTACACTAAACTACTGAACCCCCTCATTTCCTTTCCATTTGTGCTACCTCCAAATCAAAGGAGGCTGTCATGTTAGTGAGGCGATCAATTATCGACTGTAGTCTAGATTTCTAAATGATCAAATTCCCCCGTAGCATTTTGCACATGTACCCTGGACCAGGAGAGAATGTTGTTGGGATAATCAGTACAGTTCCGGCCCCTGTCCGGGGATGATGAGAAGCACTGAAAAAATAAATAACTATAATACACTCTGATTACCTTAAAGACCACCTTGTAAATGATCATTTTGCCCACAGGGCAAGTTGTACATCAAACTTTGTGCGGTAATTATGGCTACTGGAGAAGATTCGCGAGGTGCCACTTAAGCCACTTAAGCCAAGTTTTTTGAGGTGGGCAGCCTGTTAGCATCGATGGACTACCCGTAGGTCTGACACTATAATGGTGTCTGTTTTGCCGACGGACCAAAGAGTGACGGGAATGCTCAAAAGAGCGGCGGAATAAGAATGTCATAATGGGTGTGTCTCGTCCGTCGTCGTGACCATCAGGATAAACAACCCGTCACAGCGGTCCGACGCCCCTATTTTGCCGACGGAAATACAAGTCGACTGTTTTTCCTGTTTGTCTGTGGCATTTTTTTTCAGAAGAAGGAGAATAAGAAGGAGGAGTGGAAGAAGATGACAAAAAGTGTGTATAAACAAATTTCTAGTTGTAGCTCATTAGCATGCAAGCATTGCCAGACTTGTTCACTATAGTCACACTGATAAGATGATGTGCTTTCCATCAATATCATACAATGTGGAGTATGGCTGAGTATCAATGGATTATTCAAGTCTTTTTATTTTTTATGGCAGTGTCCATAATATTTTGGTGTTGTAAAACATTTTTGTACAGTTTTGAAGTGATTTTTTTGGGGGGGTGGTTTTTACCATGTTTTGCCATTTTTGTTGTCTATTGTTTGTCTTTTTGTTCCATCCTACAGCTTTTTTGCCATCGTTTGAATTTTTGTAAAGTAATTGTGTAAATACTGGAAAAAGATTGTGGAGGAGATTCACCAGAAAAACAAAACTCCCGGCAATATTTGTACAGGATTCACAGGAGAATCCACAGGAGGGGAGGGCTTGAGAGCTTTTTGAGGGCAGCCCCATCATCATTCTTCTGGGTTACCTCAGTAACTCCAAAAGGTAAGAATAATCTTGGATGATTGTAATCATAATTCGACAATTGACTCTTTCTCATCATTACAAAATCTTGTTTTATTTGCGACCTTTGACCAGTACGTCTCAACATGTCTGCTGAGCCTATGTAATTATACTGGAGAAGGTCGACATCTCAAAGTAGAAAATAAAACACAGACTACGAGCTGAAGGCAGGGAATACAAAGTAACAACAAAAACCCTGACAGATTGAAAGCTAAGCATACACAGAGACTAGAATACAAAATGATACAACATAATATGTAGTGTAATCCAAGGATGTCCTCCTGCTCCAGTCGCACTTAAGTAGTCAGGTGATGACTGATGGACATCAGGTGTGCAGCTTTTGGCTCCGCCCCCTGTCAAGGAAACCAGCTTCTGCAAAGATAGAATGTATTAAGGAGGCGGAGACAGAGTGTGAACGTGACAAACAGTTAATGGGTCTACTCTAAGGAGAAGAGTGGTTAGCATCCCCAAAAATGTAGCTCGGTTTTAAATAATGATGAAACTACGTTGGAGGCCATTGATTCAGTCAGCTGCAATCCAACCAGCAGGTACAATATTCTTCCGCGCTCTCTATTGTTTATGTTACATACGACGTACAAACCTAGCCTCGCTGTTAACATACGTCACTGGGAAGGTGAGGTGTGGCTCCTGGATAATGACAGAGGCGGTGTAGATGCAATTTTCTCTGGTGACGAGTGGAGTAGCGTAGCGCAGGGTAGAAACCATTAGTGTAGACAGCACTTTAATGTCATTTCTCAAATGCTTATATAAATGCACATATCAACCTGCAAACACTAAAAATACACCATATTGTGAGCATAATGTGATCCTCCACAACCAGAAGACAAATTGATTTTTCATTAAAGACAAATCCACCAGAGGATGTACACACCAATGATGCTGCACTGTAACTGTAAACTCTTACCTTTTGCAGAAGTGTTAACACCATGGCTAATGTAATCCAAATATATACAGAAGCTCATCTTGGGTTTATACCAGGGTTGTCAAACCCATTTTTAACATGGGCCACATTGTAATTATAGTTTCTGGGAGAGGGCCGGTGTGACTGTGAAATCAAATGAATTCTACTTGTGTTTGTCACACTTCTAAGTAGTTTTGAAATCAGAGGCCGGCAAAAACTGATCAAAAGAGAAATTTGGAAAAAAATATTTTGTTTTTTCTCTCCCCAAGCTTGAAGAAACTTGAAGACGACATGCAAATGTGGTAGTTTAACCAGAAACTTGAAGTCGAATCGTAAAATGGTGGTGTGCCGGATCTGGCCCCCGGGCCTTGAGTTTAGACCATTTCTCCCTTTTACTGAATTTACCCTGTGATATAATTAAGAACCAGGGATCCTTTGTTTACATGAGAAAAGATTGACAGGATACTGATCGAGTCAAGTGGAACATTTTTTAAAAGAAATATGTGTTATAATAATGTAATGTAAATGTTTTGATCACTCCTTGAGAACATCGATTTCATGTGACGTCTTTAACAGATGACATGCCAATCATGCAAACTACTTTTATATTGACGTGTCACAATATAAATTAACCATGCATGGCAGAGTAATAACTGTCACTGCAAACTTCCACGTTATGCTCTTTTAATAGAGATTAATTTTTAAATCAAATATTAACACTATTATAATTGAAGATGAAAAGATGATCAGGAGTCTTCCCTTCAAATCCGCTCTCCCCACATTGCATACAGCGCACAGTGACTTTTTTTGTTGTTTGGATTAATTGCGCAGATGTTCTCCTTTTACAGTAAAATTGGTAGTCTACTCTTTCACTGATATTATCCGGCCATGATGTTTTGAAAAATTTCTCAAAGACAAGTCAATAAAACACGTTACACGTACCTTCCATGAACCAATGACAAAGGTTTTTATTTCCTGGTTTGCTCCTTTTATGTGGCGCTCTACCACACAACAGTCTCGCTATGTTCTCTAAGGACATTTTAAAAAATACCTACCGGTAAATATTTTTGGGTATACCAGGTGACTCAACTTCAACACAAGTTTTTTTTATAATTTCGAATCAGGTCAGCAGTAGTCACTTGTGTTATGTCACACAGAAGTATCTTGCTGAATATCATTTCTATACATTGAAGTACACTATACATTTTTAGACTAAGTCATGTAGCAAACATGCTACATATGCATTTTCCAATGATTATGTCAGAGTCGGGGTGTTTCTGTGTTTGAAAAGTGGTTGGCTGATGGGGATGTTTTTTTTTTTTTTTCAACAGTTTGCTGTGTCAGGCAGCCGCAGTGTCCACAATGGAGAACATGAGTGAAGGACCAGATAATTGATAGTGACAAGGCACTCCCAGCTTTAATTGCAGCCGGTGAATTAGATTACCTTTTTAAAGTGCCTTCATTAGTAGGGAGAGAGCCATACCAGTGGTACCTTGATTGGTTTCATATTGTTTAGCTGTGACCCTTTTGGGCCAAGGCATAAGGATATGTGGGTTTGTTTGAACTTCTACCTAATTGAGATACTGTTATATGACCAACAATAGCATCATGGTAGGTGACAGTCCAATGTAGCTTGGAGAGTTTTCTACACTTTCTTAAATCTTCAAGATTTAAGTTTCTGAATTGAGAATCTTCTCAGTTAAAAATCTTTCCTACCAAAGACCGAAACCAAACAAAATGTTTCAGCTCTCATAATTTCATTAGTGTACAATATCTATCTATCTATCTATCTATCTATCTATCTATCTATCTATCTATCTATCTATCTATCTATCTATCTATCTATCTATCTATCTATCTATCTATCTCTCTCGCTTTCTCTCTCTGTCTGTCTGTCTGTCTGTCTGTCTGTCTGTCTGTCTGTCCGTCCATCGATCCATGAACAGCACTTAGCAGCAATTTGAATCTTGCCATGTTGAAAGCCCTAGTTTTGAGAAAAACACTTTTTTTTTTCTTTTTTGTCACATTTATTATATCTATAGCAACCAGTACCTTAGGAGAAAGACATTGACCTGACACTGTCAGGACGTGTTAAATGTCCACTAGAGAGTAACTTCCAATAGCAGGTAAAAACATCAATACTTTATAAAATCTGGGAAGGTTTAACATCTGAACAGATGGAATTGGGCAAAAATTAACCAAAACATCTTTACAATGAAGCTAAAACATAAATTCCTGAGCCATCATCTGCCAATTTGCCAGTTTGCGTGATAGTATACTGTTGTGTGTACCTGTGTGTGTGTGTGTGTGTGTTTGTTTTTTTATGTCAGATTATTGGAAATTGGGGGGGTCCCCAGTAACAGCGGTAAACGAGGGAATACTATATTCTCTCTGCAGTGGGAGGGAAAGTTCTTTCAGACGTGAACTGAACGTAGGATTTTTGCTTTATATACGTTTCTATGAACTTGCTCATTCTGAGGCAAATGAACATTTTTTGAAAGGCAGTTCATTTGCATTCAAGAGTGCCTGGTTTTGTCCTGTTACACTAAAAACGTACCTAAAAAAAGATGACATGATGACAAACCTAACCCTAAGGTGATTAAGCATGACTGGAATCCTGCGCTGGTGTGATCGAGTAGAAATTTCACAGTTTTTATTCATAAAGTGGACAGCAGGGTGGAAGAGTGTTTAGCATGTTGGCCTCACAGTTCTGAGTTCTCCAGTTCCCTTGTGGCTTTAGCTTGCTTGTGTGGAGTTTGCATGTTCTCTCCTTGCCCATATATGCTTTCTCCAGGTACTCTGGTGTCTAAAACATGCATGGTAAGTGTAATGGTCACTCCAAATTTTCCCCAGGTGTTTTCGTGAGAGTGAGTGGTTGTTTGTCTCTGTGTACCCTGCGATTGTCTGGCAACCAGTTTAGGGTATACCTTGCCTTCTACCCAAAGACAGATAGGATAGGCACCAGCATGCCCGTGTCCCTTGTGAGGACAAGCGGTTAAGAAAACGCATGGATGGATATTTCAAAGAAGGGAGAGTGGCATGTGAATAAAATTTCATGTGTGGAATCCATAACCGTAAATAGTTTTCATATCTAGTAGTCTCCCTTTTGCATCCCGCTTTATTGCATTCCCACACGCACAATCTCTCAAATTAGTGCGCCACCATTCCCTTCAAAACCCCCCAGCCCTCCTCCACCCTAGAAACATACTGTACTTGTATCCCATCTTCCTGTGCTTCACCCATGGCCCCAGTCATCCTGCAACCTCCCTGCTGAGTTTAATGGAGTGTGTCAGCATCAGGGCTGGTGGATGTGCTCAACTCGACTCAGTCGGACTACCAGCAGAGAAAAACTTACTTTGTGATTATTGTTGGAGCGCAGCTTCACCTCACAGGAGGTCTGTGCTGATGAGAACCATGTCACATCATGTTCATAGATGGCAGAATGCGAGGGGTAAAAGGGAGAGCAAACAGGATAGAAACCTGTCTATGAAAGAGAATAGACAATGAATAGAAAAAGAATTACATTATACTTTACCATAAATGAACTGAATCAAGAGGGAAAAGGTATTTTACAAAAGGGGAAGGCACACCACAGTAAAGCATCAACAGGGGGAAAAGTCAAGCCAAGAAAAGAAACCATTTATTCATAGTAGACAAAGACACAAGGAGCCACTGAGAGTCACATAAAACAGAAGTACAGTAAAAGAATAATGTGATCCTAGAAGACATAGAGGCGGCAAGGAAATTTACAAAGGAGAAACAGGGAGCCTAGGCAGAAGTGAAAGGTAAAGAGAGAAATTGGTGTGAAAATTTAGCAAGTGATGTGTTCTTTGATTTTTTTTTCTGTCGCTTTTTTTCTCTCCCCTCTCTGTCTCTCTAAATGGTCGTGATGTGGCCTGTATCTGCCAGCAAAAAGGAACTCAATTTGGGACAATTTACTCGGCAGTCCCAGCCCTGATGCACCTCAGGGACAAAGAATAGAGCGAATGAAAGTGAAGGAAGATAGAATCAGTAAGACACACACATGCAAGCACGCACGCACACACACATGCACACAGGCATGCACACACACACTCAATGTGCACCTTGCACACAATGGCAACCGAGTAGATTTCACTTAGTTAGCTCTAACTCTCCCAGGCGGTCAATACGATTGAGTTTATAAAGCTTGGAAATGAAAGGCCCAGGATAAGGTTAAATAAATTGTGTGCTTATTTTTTATTTATTATTTTTTATTTCAGTGCGCAAATCCACATACAAAAAACAGTGGCAAAGACGATAACCTTTGTACCATATGCTGTGCAAATGGTACAATAGTGAAAATGGAAGGCCACATTTTCATAAATGTCCTGGCATTGTTTGTTGAAACTACACTTCCTCTTCAACTTAACATAGCCTTCCGATTATTTGTTGCTATGTAACATAGCACGTAATTCACAATATCAGGAAGTGAGTAACCATATACAGTATTAAACATTATGGTTCTGCAAATGCTAAGAAGCTTGAAGGATATTAACTTTGATAGTCAGTAGGGGGCGCCCTAACAGAGAAAAGACTAATAAATAACCAGTGCCATATGATTCTCTTCACGTTAAAGTCTAAAGTGGATTAAGCAAAAGAAGGCACTCTGTATTTTTTTTTTTTTTTAATGACCTGATTGGGATCGTCTGTAACACAGCGGGATGTAGATTTCTATCTCCAGCAAATCAGTGTCATCAGTTACTTAGACATGACTGGGTGATACATTTGCATGGCTACCTTAAGATAAACTCACACCATCACTTTGGTACTGATTTTACACAGCATGTTTATGCAAATGACTATTCATTTGGACAGCTGTTGTTTTAATCAGTGTCAAGCGTTGATTAGCAAGATGTAGAAAAAGTGTCACATGACAAATAGCTGAAAGTTATTTACTCCTCCTGTTGATGACTTTTGCCCGTTCTTTTTGTACAATCAACCAAGCTACTTCTACTACTAGCAGTGCCCCATGCTACAGGGCTTATGTTACCAGGGAAACCTTCACCATTTGAGACATCCCGTGACCGAGTTGGGTTAGAAGAGAATAGAGAGGAAAGGGTTGAAACTTTGGCCCTGTACTTTCTTCTGGGTCACTAGAATGCTGGCCTCTCCCCAACTCACCCATTTAACTATTGTGCTAGGACACAAAATTCCATGCAAAAGGCATTGGAACATGAATGTAACATTAACAAAAGTCTAAAAAGAATGAATAAAAAGTATTCTAAGGCATGTCTCCCACTGAGAGGTGAAGCTTTGGGCTGATAGTAGCAAAGGCGCGTTCACGTCAAGGACTCGACAGAATTCATTCAAGATCCTAAACGTTCGCCAGTTTTCATGTTTTTTTTTTTTTTGCAAGGAAATTTGAAACATGTTCAAGACAGAGGCAGTAAGCAAGGTAACAAAGGAGAAACAGACAGAAACAGGGAGTCCAGGCAGAAATGAACATATGAACACTTTCAAAATTTCCTTGTGACATGTTCCAAATTTCATTGCGACAAGAACGGTACTGGTGAAAGTAGGGTGAACATTAGGTGAACATTTTCAACATTGCACAGACATCCGTTGCCTTTGTCATCACTTGCAAACGTTCGCTCATCAGTGGCATACGGGCTCAAGAATGTTAATTCAAGAAATTCAGACAATGCTCCCAGAGCTTTACACAGGGATGGCCCATTGCTTCTTAGGGATGTGTTTAATGATGTACAGTATGGCAGTCCTGGTTTTGAGCCTAGTGTCCCAAGTCCCGGCGGATTATCCCAGCCCCATTGTTTTGTCCCACTTCTCTATTGGTCATGTCCCGAAGGCCTAATTGTTTTAACCATGAGTACATCAATCACGCGGTTGTCATACTTGCTGTTTTGTCTAATAACTCAGCTTTTCTGGTGGAACGTTTCCAATGTGAGCCTACAATGTCTGTTTATGCGAATTGGGTTTTCTGTTTCATGAACACGAATAAGCCAAAGTAAAAAAAAAAAAGACATTCAATGATCGATAATTGTGAGAATAAACAGAAGAAAGTGAGTGCTGTACTCAGTGTTATTTTGGCGCTTGGTGTGTTCAATGACCACTCTAACAGTAGGACATCTCAAACATCTATGGAAAAACCCATCCAATGCACCAACCAGCAATGATTTGTTTGTGAATGCATTGCTGGGGATACCAGCAAATAATCTTATCATACTTTTGACAAACCAAAATCAGAAAGCTGCCTGTCAACTTGTCTGCAAGATATCGTAAACCTGGGAAACAAAACTAAAACAGAAAAAATAGACACCATTAGCGGGGTATTACAAATGAGCATTTGGGCAGATGCTGAAGCCACAAGAACACTTGCAGACAGGGACTTTTTGCGTGTAAGCAATATGCGTCAAATCATATTTGTGCCCCGGTGATGGTGCAAGTTAATTTGTATACGCCTCTATTGACTGGCTCCTGGGAAGCGGTTTGATAGGGCCGTGATTCATTCAATAGCGACGACAATGTTTGAGTGGCTGGTAGCCCTCATTTTTAAAAAATAGAAGAATAACTCGGCACTGAAAAAAGTCCTGCTCAAAGAAAATCAGCCAATTAAGTTTCTCCCTGTCATCCAGTTATCTCCCACCTCACACTTCCGGTAGGGAAAAAAAAAAAAATGGTGTGCTCCTTTTTACTTCTGTGCTCTTTTTATCTTGTGTGCTCCTTTTTCTTGTGTGCCTTTTTTTCTTGTGTACTCTTGTAATGCTTTTTTTGTGTTAGAGTTTCATCCTTGGTATTGTGTTTTTGTTGTTTGTGATCACGTTTTATTTTCGGGATAGATTTTTGTTCATGTGATTTGTGCATCAGGGCCACCATAGTTAATTGGGTAGTCTACATTTTGGCTAATCTACACAACTCGGTAACTATTTGTATTTTACGTTATTATTCAGTATACCACAATTTTCAGAATGGTATAAAGTTTAAACTGGTTTATACAATAAACCGTTTCACTTACTTTTTAATATTACATTACATTGAAGTATGAGTGAATCATTGTTTGAGTTATGTAAATACCTTCCTGTGCAAGACACTAAAAAAAAAACAACACTCTTCACTTTTCATTGGAACAAAATGACTGACAACTTAAAGCAATCAGACTAATGGCATCCACAAACTCTGTGTATATTATAAAGTGAAAACAAGAAAGATTGTAATATGTGTGAATGATATATTCATGATGGCTTACATTTCACCAAACACAATTAAAGAGTGTTAGCTACAATATTTGGCACACTGCCAAAGGCTAAACTGCATTTTATCCACCCACATATGAGTCGGCCTCTGTCCATGGAAAGATGCATGCTTACTTCAACTTTAAGTGTTTGTTTCCATGGGAAACTACATTAGTAAAGACAAAATCAATACAATAAAAACTGACTGCAGAGCTCATTGGTAATCAATTTTTTAAAAAAGTTTTCTGAATGTACTAACAAATCTAAAATAGTGTTTAATATTCTGACAGGAACAGTATATTATTTTACAATTAAGAGCAAATTAATTGGAACATGTACCACCTTATTGCTAAAATGTATAGCAGTTACTACATTGCAAAACTTGCCTTGATTTTGATAGGATTTATATAATAGCATATTGTGATTAGTGACACAATTTTGTATCAGACGAGCTAGAAAAAACACAGATGATGTTTGACATATTTACACATCTACATATATTCTAGAATTGCTGAATTTAACACTCCTAGAGATACCACAACACATAAGTAGTTCCAAAGTTGAGTCAATCAGAGCTCTCTTTTTTTCATTCAAAAATTATTTGCACTGTTTCATGGGTAACATTGCTGAACAAAATATTTTCCAAAATATTTTAAGAACCATTGCTCTAATAGATGAAGCAGGTCTGAACAGACTTGGAGACAAAAGAAAAGTAAATATTGACATTTGTCTGTACCACTGGTAATAGAGACAAGAGCAACCAGCAGCATGAACAAAAACCTGTGTGAGAGTTTAGTAATGCTAAACATTTACTCAGTTTCCTCATTTCCACTACACAAGTTGACTACAAGAGCTTGTTATAGGGCAGCTCTTCAAGGGTTTATTTATTTATTCATGTTTTTGTTTACTTTTGTTCACTGACAACCTCAGCCATGGTAACTTTTCACAGTTTGGGCAAACCTTTGACAAGTTTGGTCATAACATTGTTAGCTGAGCAAGTGGTATTGGTGCGAATAGCATTGTGTGTCATTATTTAGATAGCTTATTTAACATCTAATAAATAAAGAACTTAAAATGATCTGTGTAAAACATGATATGTAAACTACGTTTGCTATAATGTTGTCTTTTTAGGAGAAACCCTCCATTAATGAGTGGAACGTGTAAGAAAACAGATCTAGCTCCTATTAAATGCTGGTTAGACTACAGAGGTCCATGAAAATGCAGCTCTGAGGCTTATATGCAACAAGAAACACAAAAACCTATTGTTTACAGCAAACACATCAACGAGGTCCATGGTGGTTTCTCAAGAGGAGGCGGAGGTTTCGCCACCATGTAATCCCGATTGATCTAGCCTGCAGTCAGCTAGACAACAACGAGCTGTTGTAATAATCACACTGCTAATGATATAATTAGCAAGATGGAGCAAAACAGCTCAATATGACCATATAAGCCCTCTATGTTAACTCACAGAGGAGGCCACAACATACACACAACATTGGAGTTAATGTAATATTAGGTGCATGGTAAATGGACTTTCACTTATATAGTGGTTTTCTACCTTAGGTACTCAAAGCGCTTTACACTAACTAGTCATTTATCTACGAATGAAGCAGTATTAGGAGCAACTAGGGGTTCAGTCTCTTGCTCAAGGACACTTAGACATGGTCTTGGTGGTCGGGGGATCGAACCCACGGCCTCTCGGCTGGGAGACGGCCACTCTACCACCGAGCCATGTCACCTCCATGGCACATACAGTACCTGCATGAGTGGTAAGGCAAACAAACTAAATTCCTGCATATATTGACATGACTACAACTGGATAATATGGCTCTGATTTACTCAAGGTTTGTGTGTGTGAACTTGATTTCACTGACTTAGCAAACCAACAGATGTGAGAGCTGATCCACTAACAGGTTGCAACCAGGATTGTGCCTGCAAAATGTGCGAAATTACCACAGTTCATCTTGCAGGGCCAGTATAAATAGACTGGTGATAAGTAGACTGACGTCATGGGATGCTCTTGTGGGTCAGTACCATTGTATACCGGGCTGGAGTCTCAGTGTTGCTTGGAGAGCAACTGTCTTTGGAGTGGTACATTTTCAAACTTTGTTTGATTAATAGACTCGATTAGATTACAAACATTTGCTGGTTTCTTGCTTTCAGGACAACGTTCACTTATGTTCTGGGGAATGGGTTAACCTTTCATCATAGATAAACGTCACCAGTGTTGGGAGAAATGCGTTACAAAAGTAATGTACATTACTGTTATACATTACTTTTTACTGCAATGTGGTAATGTAATATATTACACACCAAAACTAGTAATATTGTACTCATTACAAATGAGAGTAAAATAATGCATTACAATGCATTTTTAGCTTGAAAGTGGAGTCCAAAATTCACCAAAAACACTGCAAGATCAGAGGAAAAAAGTTCGGAGCAAAATGTTTACTTGCTGATCTACTACAGCAGAGATGAAACTGAACATTGAATTTGGACAATATGTACACAAGATGGCCATATGAGGTAAGCTAACGCACATTTTCACTGTACAATTGATATTGATAATAGCCATGTTGTCCCATTGCTATACCTGTGAAATTAAAATTGAAAATTAGTGTTCCATTGTTTCATGGTTAGTGTAAAAAAAAATGGACGAATAAATAAAAGTAACATAGAAACACACTTTCTTCAGCTTTTATGTTTGCCCGCTAGCCCGCAAATGTTTTTTAAATTTAGAAATTGGTCACCTGGGCGATTGCTGTGGTTCCATGATTCGTCATGTGACTACTATTTTATGCAAGTAGATGAATTTTTACAGAGACTCTTGCATTTATCAAACTCAAGACAAATTATGCGGGATAATTTTTCTTTGCATAGCACATCTAAAAGGCAGGTACAAAACAGCTTTCTAGCCCATGATAACATTTAGGAATGGCAGAAGCAAGAATTTTATGACATATATTATCAGTACCTTCTGAATAAAGTTGGGGGCGTTCACAAGGAGTCATGCCATGTAACTCATCAAAAAGCCCCTTTGAACCAATTTCCTTGCATATTTTATGTTGTCCAAAATCTCTTAGAGTGAGTGAATAAACAATTTAATGACCGTTATTTCAGATCATCTGAGTACATTGTGCAACTTGCTTTCCAACATTGCATGCAGTCTGTTAGATCAAAAATGCAACATTGAACCTGCTATTTAGGGTTTTAGGAAGTCAGGCCCTTTATGTGCATTAAGTGATGCTGTGCCACAAATATGATATGTTCTGCCTCCCCTCAATAACCTTCATACTGCGTTGTCCTTACTATCAAATGGTTGGCTTAAACGTCAAAAAAGCCAGACATGCTTTCGAGGGAGCTTAGCATTGACCTTTTGCAAAATGTCCTAGACCCTGCCGGGTTATAATGTAACCACATTGTCCTTGCTAGAACAGTAAACCTCCAAGAAATCATTGCATGTGTTTTTATATCCTCGTGGTTTTCACTGTCTAGTTAATCTAAACAGCAATTGTTAGTCTGACCTCAAAATTCAGGTTTTGGTTTACTGCCAAGCGTGTACACAAACACAAATATAAACTTTGACTTTATATGACCGCTGGAGACAGACGAGAATATTTATTTCTGTAAATGTAATGCTTTACTAAATAAAAATAAATAAATACATAAAAAACAGAGGCATCTTTTTTACATTTCACACCATAGGACTAAAATCTAGCCTTATGGCGCAACAGAGAAAGCTTATGTTTAAATGGCGAAATCGTCAGAAGTAAAACATTAAAAAAATCAATCACAGGCATTGGCCTCAAGCATTTGCCTTAAACTCTGAGGCACTTGAATTCTTTTATCTTAGTTATGAAGCACAATATAGTGTATGTAGCGACACATGTTGCATTAATATATGGTGACTGAAAAAAATAAAGCTAGCAATTTTTGGAAAGTAATTAAATTTTTTTTCCCCCTCAAAATTGCCTTTGTGACTTCTGTAATTATTTTGTGAAGCTCTTCTTCTAGTGTTTTTCACCGAACAGGCAAATATTAATCATTGATAGCAAACAATATCTGATCTATCATACATTATAGGGTACTAGAATAAAGGTAAATGGAGCATTAATTAATGGGAAAGACAGTTTAATTACGGTTCAACATTGTGGACTCTCTTTTCTTGCAGAAAGCAAATCCAGCACAAAGCGTAGTCTACACACATACTTCCATAAAGACTGATTTTGCCCCTTCCTGACCAAAGATGACAAACACCCAACAAGTTTATGTCTCATGAGATTGTGTTTAAAGATTACCCTTAAGGCCGTGTCCCACTGAGTGGCGAATGTTGGCAAGGGTAACAGTTTTTTCGATCTTGTCAGCGTGTGTTTGAGGCTGTTAGACGCTATACCGTCAGGGTGGCTAACTCCAGAAAAAAGGCTTTGTTTTTGCCCGGTGAAGTATTATTTTATTTTTAAATATATTAATCATATGTCTATTTGGTGAGGTGAGTGGGGGTGGATCCAAGGTTTTCTCTTTACTAGGGTCGGTTTAGTAAAATGTAATCAAGAAGCATGAACAATTGATTTATTGAAGCCCCACAAAAAAGCAAAATAAGCTAACTGCCCAAAGTCAGCTGGGATAGACACTTGCAAGCCTGCGACACTTGTGAGGATAATATAGAAATTAGGGATGGGACAAGATCTTGTGAGACGAGATTTTGCGAGATTCAACGCCAAGAGATTTTTTGCTCCAGCATGCCGTGAAATTCCTTTCCTTTTCACTTTTTGGGAGGGTACGGCTTACTGAGCTAGAGGTGCAATGGATAGTAGTAAGTGTTACACAATAGCTGGTGGTATGCACCTAACCTTTGTTTGCAACCTGCCATTAATTGAAAAGGAGAAAGCGCTCAATGGCGTACACAGGATAAATACATGATGATCCGATTACTATTAAATAATTTTTGGCAACATTTTGGTTTTCCCATTGAAATGGATAGTAACACATGGACTGATAGGACAAAGACAATTTGTAAACTCCGCAAAAAAACAAAAAACAAAAAGCCATACACCTGTATGCAAAGGCATTTGCAGTACAACCACCAACACCTGAATCGAGACAGCGCTTCAAAAACGTCTTTTAACAAGTAAGCAACAATAATAAATGCTTTTGCATCATCACTGGACCCATCAAGTGCGAGAGCTACAAAAACAACAAGGGACAATGGTCAGTATATTGTTCTCGATATGATGTCATTTTTGACGGGGGAAGGCAATGGATTACGGCGGCTAATTGACACCCTTAAATTGAGATAAACTAACCACCCCATTTACCTTACAACCACATCTCTTAGGCTAAATGCATGATTATTATACTTTTTAATGTATTTAATTTGAAAAACAAATTAATCTGATTACTGTATATGCATAACCGAGTTGCTTTAAATAGAGTAACATATTCAATTAAGGCCAACTATTTTGTAAAAACATGAAAAAAAAAGAAGAAAGGACCTACCCATTCTTTTGGAAAACTGATGATGTCAAGTCCAGTGTTTCATGTGATTCACTGCATTATTCTTCTACCATGCTAAAAAACTTGTGGTAACAGGGTTGCATGCATGTTGTGGGATACGTTCCACAAATAATCATTATGAATTTAAACGTCAAGATTATTAAAAAAAAATGCTCTTTCTGTTGCAATAGATGACGATAAGACAAATAATACCCCCAAAATAAAATTTAAATGACATTTGAACTGTTTCATTTAATATTCAATTTGGACATTACAGGATGTGGGACAAGAGAAAAATATTATAGGGGGTACACCTGACGTATTTTGTATTTTCAAAATTTTCAAGCATTCTTTTCTCTCTTGGTTTTTTTTTTACATTTGGTCTCGAGGCAAGAAAATGTACTCAAACTGCATCTTTTAATATTTTGTTTGTAGGTTATTTAAAATTTGATGGGTGCGACGTAATATGCCCTCATGACATGAATTGCCCTCATGAATTGCAATTTCGAGCGCCCTACCTCTACCACCCGGCCATATGGCCCAGGCCATGGCACGCTTTCAAAATATTTTTAAACTAATAAAGATGAGACTAGCTTGCATTCAATTAACAGTGTGATGTAACAATTCAGGATAACTGTACCAACAATTATCATTGATTATGTAAATGAGTCGACTAGTCGCTTAATTTATTTTTGGTCATTTCAGTCGCAACACACGTTGACTTACATCAGGAAGTTACACAGGAAGGGTTTCGGGGGCAAGTGTTTTCCCTCCCATCCTCATTGCAACACTTCCTTAACACCCTCAACAGGGTGGGGGAGAGCAGCAGCAATGTTTAATATTGCAATTATTGCTGTAGTGCAAGAATGCAAAACTTTAAATACCCACATGCAGGTGTCACAAATAATGCATTTGGTACGTAGGTATTTTAAATTACAGTCTGAATGTAATAGGCCACCTCCAGCCAGCCTGCCAGTGTCAGGGCAGTGTCCTCTGTGGGTACTGTGACGGAATCATGACGTGACAGTATACCAGATACTCAGCCATTTGAGGGAGAGAGCGAGATCATCATCCCTCCTAGCTATTTAGTTTGATATATTTGTTACGTTGAGTTGTTAGGGCGGTATTCCAACGTTGCATGAAATCAGGTAGCAAGCGAGAGAGCTCTTCAGATGCACTCCCGCTTTGCTATATGCTTTGTGTCTCTGAACCAGCGACTCTCATGTCCACACAAGACTGAAAGCACATTAAAAATTTCCCCTCTATTTTCTCACTGCAGCGTTTGTGTGCTCCCCCCTTCTCTCCCTTTTTCTCCCATTTTGCTATTTCTCTAAAGACTCCAGTCACATCCCCAATCCTGCGGCCCTATAAGGAGCTTTCACGCTTTTTGGTTTGCTTTAGATGTTTAATACCCCCTCTCTTTTGTGTCAGAGAGCTGGAGAGGCGTTAAGAAGCGCTGATAAACCCCACTTAGATCCCTTCCTGGCCCGTCACCCTGGCCTGCCGGGCCGCTTTAGCAGGGAACTGATCTGTGACGGCCTGCCACTCAAACTGAGCACTTCTGAAGGCTGACACAATAGAGTGAGCAACACCAGAGGGCCCAGGGCTGGGTAGGGAGAAGGGGAGGGAGGGGAGGCCAAGAGGTGCCCCGAAAGAAAGCGAGAGGAGGGGCCAGAGTGTATCTCAGCATTATCTTTCTCCTCTCTTTCACTTCTAGCATTTTCTCTCTCCTTACTGTTCAGAGCTAAAGAACTTTCATTTAGCTATTTTTTTTTTTCTATCGTGGTTATCATTTTGCTCTTCAGCTTCTCCACAGACGTTCGCGCACACACAGAAAACCTCTCTTTTCTTCCTATATGTGGTAACTGAAGATGATGTATTAAATGAAGGTGGGGTTGATTTAGGGTCCAGATATGCATCAGGGTCTAGGTCCTGGTAGGGTGCATCAGGAGGTGCATTCAAAATGGCAGTTATGGTCTAAGCCAAGAGACCATCAGGAAGAACAGCATTGTGATTGACAGGTGAGGTGGAGAAAAGGGGGTGTAGGCGTTTGGCCACTGACACTGCCGTCACCGTCACTTTCCCAGGAGGCAGTGGGTGGGTGGCGAAGCCCAAAATGTCAGCGCAGATATCTGTGCAACTCGGCTCATATCACGCTGCTGCAGCTGCTGCCTAGCCTTCATATTCACTCATTCATGGAGAGACATGGGCATACAATGCACATATGCAAACATTTCTCTTTGTTTCCTCCTGACCTAGCTCAATCACTCTTTCCTCCTCCTCCTCCGAAAAAGTAATACGCAGTCATACACACAAACCCAATGTGATCAGAAATTTCATTCACACCTGTCTGTTTGCTCACTGTCTTACTTTTCTGTCACATCGAGGATCCGTCATCTCTGCTGTTCAATCACATGACTGCAAATTGTTTTCTCGCCCTCATTATAGTAAAAAAGATTTTACCTTGCACATTTATTACAGAGTCTGTTCATGTACTTCCCTGAATTTGCCTGATGATTTTTCCCTGAAACAATCCCACCTATAGAAAATCTGCCATTATTTATGCCTTGGCTCATTTTGGTTGCTTTGCGCATGCTTAGCTGACCAACCTGGACATGTTGTATGATCTATGATCAATGCTGTTGTTCCGTCTGCTGGTTGTTAATGATGAAAATAATAATCAAGCGTAGTTGTAAAAATCAGGAGTACACAATAACATAGAAGTGGCTCATATAAAACAAATATGAATTTCGAAGTCTTCCAGTTCTCTCCCTTCTTATGCAATTTGTTATTTCGACAACATTAAATACATTTTAGTGAATTACATTTATCTCATACTCTTCATTCGCCCGAGTGTTTGTGTGGATGTGCATGTGTATGCCTATGCATGTGTGTGCGCCTTAATGGCAGACAGAAACTCTTTAGGGAGTGTTCCTCAAGGTTAGACTCAGGGGGTGAGGGGCAATTGACCACACTGTCTATGACACTGACCCCTCCACTGTCAGCACATTTATCATCCAGCTGTGACATATAGACAGCGCGGGTGCCCCAACACGCAAATCCCCCCCCCCCCCCCCCCCCTCCCCACACACACACACACACACACACACGCACACACACATGCCTACCTAATTCCCCTGTGTGTTTGTGCTATTAGGAGCCGTCAGGCCCTGGTTTGGCATAGAGCGATTAGCTTCCTATCATGTGTATTGATCAGTGTGTCCTGGCTGCTCCTCCAGAGCAGCTAGAGGCCTTTTCACAAGGTAGTTAGGACTCACATTCTGCAGATACACACACACGCACACAGAGTGATTTGTGTGTAATCTATTGATGTGCATAGCGCTTTCTTAGCAGTTTTTATGTTGCTGTCTTGCAATGCTGCTGAACTAAATGTAGTTTCAATGAATCTGAAACAAAGTTGGATACTTTTTACGTATGTATGGTATGTCTCTTACCCCTTATTCTGAAAGTGGAATTTTGATTTCTATTTCCTTGCTGTATAACTTCACTTACTGGGAGTTATAGAGTTCCGCTGTACTCCAGCAGGTTCCAGCAACATAACATACATTTTGACATACAGTAAGATATTATGTGTAATACAGTATCACTATCCTACAGTAACTTAGTATTATGGCCATAATTACACCAATGTATTTGTCTGAAACAATGACTAAACAATCAAATGTAAACCAGTCAATGCAGCGGTAATCAACAATGTCTTCTTGTGCCAATTCAAATATCCTTATATGAGGTGCACTAACTAACTAACTAACTAACTAACTAACTAACCTTGCATTATATTGTTTATTGTTATTGGAGGTAGAAGTAAAGGACATTAATGTCAGGAATTGCAAAATGGCCAATATTTTAATAAGAGGGAAACAACAAGTGGGACTGAGTATTTTTCACCCATCCAACTATTCTTTGTCTAGTTTATACTCACTATGGTCACAAGGGACACAGAAGCCTATCCCAGCTGACTTTAGCTTTGAGGCTTTTTTTTTTTGTTCTGAAGAGAAATGAATTAATTTAACTTAGGTGATTGTAAATAAAAAAAAAATAGTGAAACGATTCAAGGTAATCAAGTGCATGTTTGATTTTCCCCACCCCTAATCAGCAAATCACAAATTTCCATTTGATTACATTCAGGTATCTGTACACATTTCTCCTGCTTCCCTGTGTTCAAGGTCTGGCTGTTGCAGTGTACAGCTTCAGGTATTCTGGACTGAATCTTTTAATTGAAGAAAACAAATATGGTTGGCAGTGAGGTGGGCACAACCATATTTTAAGGATAGAATATAAAAGACTGCAGCTATCTCTCAATTATTTATTGCTAACATCATCATCTGTATTTTAAGTGTAAGGCTGTATCAACAAATCACGATCCCCTTAGATTGATGTGTGTATGTGTGCCTATCTCGTCTACAGTAGTTGACTCATCTTCCAAAGTACCATTCTGAATGTGCAGAACCTTCTAACCGGCAGTATTGCTTAGGTGAGGGTATTGTGTTGCTTTATTAAAATAAGAAAATAGTAAATACAAATAGTAAATAGTTTGGGAGTTTTGTGTGGAGATCTAGGTGAGCACAGGGGGTTTCTCCTATACTCTAGCAGTTCATATACACAGGAAAGTTAACCTGATTACAACCTGAGCGTCCGTTTGCCCTGGAACTGACTCGTGATCAACACACCTCGGGTCATTACGTACTCACTTTCCTTGGATTCTTCAAGCGGTTATTTATTTTTTATTTATTTATATTTATACAAAACCTGTTCATAAAACTAAAATTCAGTCGGCACAACTTACCTTGCAGTCCCCCAGTGGGAACGTGCCACTAGAAAGCTTGTGTGATGACATACACATGGCCTCATGTCCAATGCCACATATCCTGTGTCATATCATGCTGACCATTATCTTTGGCGAAGAGTCTTTCTGTACTTTTTTGTTGGACTTTTAAAAAAATGTTGCAGCCAATCTCACATTCTCTGTTTTGCTTTTTAGCACAGTAAATGTCGAATCTTTCAATTGTTCATGCTCTCCTGCCTTGCCGCAGCTACTTCCAGTGCTTGGATCCACCTTTGCTCCTCACCACCCAAACTACCCAATCGTGACAGACTAGGGTGTTCCAAAAATAATTTTATGATAATCCAATGCTAATGTTATGATAATATGCATGTAGTATGGGCATTCAGGAAGCAGAGACCACAGACCGAGTTCCTGTTGTCAAGAGTTCAAGGGATGGAAATAAAAATGTGAAAACTCACATATGGCCGTGTGATGGCTTAGTGTGGTTGGAGGGTCCCAGAGGAGAGGACTGACAAGCAGTCTGAGGAGACTAATAGTGACCAGTGCCTCACCTCACCCACAGTAGCTCATGTAGAGGAAAGCCTATTTACCAGGCTTTTGGGGAACTCTCTCCTTTCCCTGTCTGAACTTGTCCACATGGTGAAGGCTGTTTCTCTGACAGCCGAGTCAGACAGGTTTTCATGTGTGACTGAAGAGCGAGACCCAAGAAATCTTGAATTGACGACTGGGTTTGATGACCCTTGCAGTAACACTGAGTCACAACTCTAATACTATGGTCTTGTTGCTGTATAATACCATGGTCTAGACCAAGTCATAACTTCAGCGCCATTTGTACAAAATGACAACTTATATGAACAGTTTTTCATATCAGTGTGTTTTTATACTTGGTATATTTTTCAGCATAGTACAGACTCCCTGTTTATGATTTAAATATTTGGATTACAGACCTTATTTATAGGTGTTCAAATATGAATTCATGATTTGTGTGGAATTAGTGTAGATTAGCAATATTTGGCAATAACTCATGCATGGGTAGCACCAAAGTTTCCACCAGCAAACTGTCTACCTCAGTTAGAAAAGACATTCCCGTGTGCACTAAGCAGTCACATCTTTGCTTTTTTTTTGTGTTAGTGTGTGTGTGAGATTTTTTGTGTGTAAATGACAACTTATAAATCAAGATACTTTAATTCAAGCCATGAAATATCTTCTGTAATGTACCTTACTCATAATATGGGTTTCTATTCTGTAAAATTTGGGATCTAGTAGTTCCAGTTCGTTGACCAGCACCTATGTTAATTAATGACTCAATACCAATAATAGTGGCAATATGAGCTAATTTGCAAGCGCTTTTTTGTCACTGTAATCATTACAGTGCAACTGGTTACAAATGACACAAGTGACTTACTTTGAAGGAAATAGTTTCACTGGTAATAGTTTAGTAATAGTACATTACGTTTGGTAATAGTACAATTCAAATTTAATATAACCATGTGCACGGCCATCTCAGAAAATGGTGTGGCCACCCACAATGCAAGATTGGGTCCACACAACACAGATAAACTCCTGGGTTTCCTGGGCCTACTGTATCTTGATCCGGTCCCTGAAAATGAGAGGGGTCTCGAAGGGCCCCACCTACCCCAGTTTATAATTATATGGGACAACATTAATTTCCACCGGGGTCCACGCATCCGGGGATGGTTCAACATGCAGCCAAGAATGCACAATGTGTTCTAGCCACCATACTCTCCATTCCTCAAACCTATCGAGGAATTTTTCTCTGCTTGGAGATGGAGAGTGTATGAACACCATGCGGAAAACCAGAGGGCTCTCATGACTGCAATGGACGCTGCCTGTGAGGACATAACAGGGGATCAGTGTAGAGGATGGCTCAGGCATGCGCGACGCTTCTTCCCGCGCTGTATCTCAAGAGACAACATCGGATGCGATGTGGATGAGAATCTGTGGCTGAACAGAGCACAGAGAATGGATGGCCTGGAAGATGAGGATGGTGACCATGAGAGAGAGGGGAGTGACCGTGACTAAACAAACTGTCATCATTTGTGACTCTTTGTATTTACAGCGTTGATTTGTTGATTTTTTTTTCTTTTTTGTGGGTTTTTGTATTTTGTGTACACAGTATATTTTCCTTTTTTACGGTTCCCTACCTCCTATAATGTGTACAATTTACGTTAGTTGAGAATACAAATGAAAATTCCTCGGCAGAATGAGTGCAGTGTGTGTGTGTGGTGTGAAATGTTATGCCTATAGTTAGAAATATGCCATGACAAAGCGTCTATGCATTTTGACTTGCAGTACTTACACAATACCAAAGGGACAATGCATTTTGGAGGCACTGACTAGTTATATGAGAAGGGAATGTAGTTTTGACTGAAGGGTAAACTGTTTTGGAAGCTGTATAAACTTTGCCAGGTGATCCATATAGTTATGCAGTACCATCCAAGTTATTTTGACAGAAGTACTGAATGAATGAAAATGTGCCAAAGCAATTGAGAAGGATCCATGCCATTTTTATGGTACTGACTATTTACATGGGAAAGGGATTTCATTTTGAAGCATGGATGAGTAGTTTTGGGAGACAAATTACATTTTGCTGGTTATCTGAAGTGTTGTGCAGAACTGCATGTCTGTTTAGCCAAATTGCTTTATAGTTATGAGAATGTCATCTTAGTTTCAAGAAATGAGCCAAACCAATGGAGAAAAACTGTAATAGAAAGTTACTACTATATATTGGATGTTTAAAAAAAATGGGAAGCTAAATCTGTGTTAAATGAGTCAACCTTTGTTGGATTTAATTATATTATTCACTTGTTTATGTTAACTGATAAGCACAGGTGGGCACTTGGTCAGTACTGACAGGCGCTCATTTCCCCGCGGGAATGCCCAACATACTCCGTCATTGGGATCGTCAGGACTGTCATGACATCAGAAATTGACCTCTATCCGTCAGTTCATCACTTTGCTATTGCAATAAGTCTAATGTCAATCCAATTGTGGATTGGGTGGTGGCGAATCATGTTCAGCTGAGTGATTTAACCAGCAATGTATCAATTCAATACCGATCATACTGGACCGATTTTACCAGAGACTTATTTGGAGTTATACCCTTTTAAAGTTCTGATATTAAAAAAAAAAAATTAAATGTATACTGTTCACAAAAGGTAAAAGAAATGTTTAGAATTAAGCGTTGAGAGTTTTTTTTGTGTTATTTTGCTTTTTAAAAATGTTTTACATAAAGAAATGTATTGCTGACAGAATAGGGCATTCTGGGATTAACGATTAGTGAGGGCTTTTTGAGGGCATCTAGTGGTTATTTTACAGTGGAAATTTGTAAGTATGAGTTTGACAGCTGTGCAAATGTGTTGTGCATATTCCAGTGCTGTCATGGTTTGCTGTGATTTGTATAATACACGGGATATTTGCGTCTGGCAAAGCTTGCATGGGAGAGTTCCATTTTACGACTTTGTGATTTGAACCAACTCTGGCATTGCCTCTGTGTAAGGTTACATCCAAGTTGTCAAAGGTGTGTGTCTGTGTTATTTGAATGAGTGTTCACATTCCCCAAGGCTGGATCCGTGGCGGACGCTAGCTTGCTGGCTGCTTCCATGCATCTTTATTCTGCCCCACTACAAAGCAGCGCTGCTCCCCTGTTGTAACCTCCTGAAACACACACATACACGCCATATTCACACACTCTACCCCCTACTGGGCTGCTCTTTTGCAATTGTGTTATTTTCTCCTCTTTTTTTCCTCTTTCCTCATCACAATAACAACAACAGAGTCTCTTGAAACACTCACTTTGAATATCATGACGCTCATGTGCTTGTTTCAGAGTGTGTATATATGAGCTGCTGCTGACATTTTTAGTTGGACAGATTGTTATCTAGGTTTTAGTCTTCCTGCAGACCCTTGTCTGTTTCATGAACAATAAAATAGCTTGGAGCTTTTTACTTTGACAATTGGTGACCCAAATAAAAAAATAAAAAAATAAATGGGAACTGTGTCAAAGCACTGGTTTTGCAAAACAGAGAAAGCGTAATGAAAATCTTTTGTTATTCATTCTTAGACTGGTTAGTTGGTCATTGTAACCCAGCAGCAGGGACAGAGACTGATATACTCCATGTTATAGGTCAATATATGGAATTAAGATTGTAATGATGGTTTTACTCTTGTTATCACATCAGGTACAATTTCTGTGGTAGCATCCCAAAAAGAAAAGGTCCTGTGCAGAACATGCAAGGAAAGTAAGACTTTTAGATCAGGGATGTCAAACTCATTTTTATCGTGGCCCACATTGTTATAGTTTCTGTCAGAGAGCTGGAATGACTGTGAAATCAAAAACATTTTAGGTGTGTTGGTCACACTTCCAACTAGGTTCCAAATCAGAGGTTGGTAAAAACTGTTCAAAAGAGACATCGGGCACAAAAAAAACCTTGTTTATATTTCCTTACCAACTTTTTAAATATTGAAGACAACTTGCAATTTTAACCATAAAATTCAAATCAGCATTTCACGAGCCACATGAAATGATGTGGCAGGCCGAATCTGGCCCCTGGGCCTTGAGTTTTCCATCCATCCAACCAACCACTCACACTCACAAACACCCTTAAGAGGAATTTGGAGCGTCCAAAATACCTAACATACTTGTTTTGGGGGAATGTGGGAGAAAACCCACGCAACTATAGAGAGATCATGCAAACTATTCACTCTTCCACCAAGCCGCCCGACTTCTCATGTGAGATTATTATCATTATTATTCTTATTATTTTACCCTCTTTTTAATTTTTTTTTTTAATTTATGGCTCTCAAGACGATGATTGTGATTAAAGAGCGTGTGGTCTTTTCAGCCTCTAGCTCTTACCAAATATGGCTCTTTTCCCATATGATTCCGCTTAAGATACTTTTCTGAATGTTGGGAACGTCTTTGTGGTCTAGTTGTTCACAAAAAACCCCGAATTTACTCTTGTGTATGAAATTTGCTAACTGTATGTATGTTTGTCTGGTTGGTTAATGCACTGATGAAGAACACTGAAGCGCTTGATTGACTTTTTTTTCAGCAGCCAGAGAATTACACTAAATTACAGAAACTGTGTTCAAAAAGACAGCGCATAAACAATTTATTAAATAAATAAAATAAAATCCCAAGATCCAAAGCAGCAACATAGGAAAAGACTACTTAAGAAAACGCCATTTGTAAATCACCAATGAGTTTGATGAACGTATTTCTAGTGTTCCAATGCTAAAGCCTTAAAAGCCCTGAAAGGGGGAGTGAAGGTATTTCTCTCTACCCACTCCTTCCTCAACACCATCAACACTCTCCTCATCTTCATCTCAGTCACGGCACAATGAGGATTCATTTCAGTCTGATTGTTGGAATATCTGGCAACCAGGGAAATGAGAAAGTGTCATCTTATGGGCTCATTCATCAAGAACTAATTGAAGTCTCACTATTCTGAAGTGCTGATAGAACTGCAGTTGGTGTGCCTTGTTTTGATATGTGTGCATTTATGCACTCTTGCGATATGCCTCTGAATCTGCAGTGTATGCACTGAAGTGGGCTCAGATGTCACGTGCAATGCAAAGTGTAGCATTGTATGTATTTATGTTGAAGTTTGTACCCCACTTTTCAGAGGGTTTTGTTGTTGTCGTCGAGACTTGCCTTAAATGTAATTCCAACCTTCACTTTAGTGCAAGGATTGTCAGATTGTGGAGTCAGGGACCTCTTTTAGAAAGCAAATTTTCCAAGGACCCCCATTGCAATTTTTTTGCCAAAACAACAACAACAAAAATGTTGATGCCAAACATAAATGCCATTTTATTCAGCAATATATTCGTTTGACATTTATATTTGTTACTTTTCAGCTATACTGAAGTTTAGAAAAAAAGAAATACAAAATGCACGCCTGGGTAAATTTTCCTCCAAATGCCTGCTGCCAATTAT
Organism: Hippichthys cyanospilos; assembly: GCF_059441005.1. NCBI lineage: Eukaryota > Metazoa > Chordata > Actinopteri > Syngnathiformes > Syngnathidae > Hippichthys > Hippichthys cyanospilos. The sequence goes on from NC_142371.1 coordinate 10,408,093, forward strand.
TAAATCAAAAACAGCATTACAAAATAAAATGCCGATTTAGTTTTGCTGGCTTCACCGCCTCGTTAGTAGGCAATTGTAGAGACAAAACACATTTTGGCAAATTTAACAATTATTACATGTTAAAAATATATTAAACTGATTGAACTGATTGCTTTATTGAAGACTCATGAATACTTTCAAAAATATATATATTATTGGACACAAATATGTATTTTTTTATTAATAACCCAATGTTCTGTCCTTTCTAGATGTTACAATGGCTTCGATCTTGGTAGACAGACAAGCAAACAATTGTAACTCTTCTTTAATTTAGTTGTGTCAGTAGCTCTCACTCATTTATATTGTAAAATAGTAAAGAAATGCACTATCAACAGTGGGCAGAGGTGGCGCCAAAAATCAAAGACTAAGCCGAACAAGGAACAAATCGGTAACTGTTAAAGATAAATCAATGAGTTCCAAAACACCCAAACTGTTTCACGGACCTTCTGCAGTCAAGTCACGGACCCCCGGGGGTTTGCCGACCCCACTTTGGGACCCACCGGTATAGCGGATCTGTATCTTCGGCTGTCATGCGGAAGACTGGTTTTTGATTCCACAACGGGGAAGACTATTTTTGTCAGAAGACTTTTTTTGTAAAAATTAGACATGTAAACATGATTTATGTTTGAGTCACCAATCTTTGAGTACCTTCACAATTAGCTGTTAAAAAAACATTCCATCCATAGGGCTCTTCATAATTCCATTTTACGAATTCATGGTTAGTAAAGTGTCTCCACTTGTCATGTGGAAGACTGGAAATTCACTCTTTGATGGGGAAGTCAGAAGAGTTTTCTGTAAAAATCGGATATGTAAACATGACTTATGTTTGAGTCACTAATGTTTCAGTATCTTACCTCTGAGCTGTCGAAAAACAACACATTTTACATCTGTAGAGCTCCTCAAAATGGCAGTTTGTGAGTTCTTTGTTAGTATGGTGGATCATTATCTCCACTTGTCATGCAGAGGGTGGTGGTTCCATTCCCAGCCGGGGGGCTCAGAAGGTTTTTATGTAGAAATTGGTCATGTAACTATGACTTATATTTGAGTCACTAATCTTTCAGTGCCTTCACATGTACAGCAGCTGTCAAAAATACATTACACCTGTAGAGCTTCTCATAATCTCATTTTGTGCATTCTTTGTTTGTATAGTATAGTTGACCAGTTACAGTACCTGGCATGCGGAAGACAGGGGTGCGATTACATGCGGAAGACTGGGATCGATTCCCAGATGGGGATGTCAGAAGAGTTTTCTGTAAAAATTGGACATGTAAACATGACTTATGCCTTGCTCATTAGATTTCAGTACCCTACCTTGTAGCTCTCAAACAACTTTACATCCATAGAGCTCCTCAAAATCACATTTTCTGCATTCCTCGTTAGTATAATGAACCATTTTCTCTGCTTATCACGCGGAAGACTGGGATCGATTCCCCGGCGGGGAGGTCAAAAGACTTCGTTAAAAATTAGACATGTAAACATGACTTATGTTTGAGTCACTAATCTTTTCAGTACCCTTAAACGTAGTTGTCAAAATAACGACATTGTTTCATACCAAATAAATAAGCATAAAAGTGGGAATTTTTGGCAGTGGCTCAGTCATGTTTGCAGACTTATTGGTCACATAGTTATGCGTCCATGTTTCATCAATCGTAGGTAAATGGCACAATTAACAACATTGAGGAGCGATCAAAACAAAATACTAAAAAAAAAAATAAAAATAAGAACACATGGTTAAATAAAAAGGCATTTAAAAATTTTACCCTTTTTGATGGTAAAAATAAATATTTAAATGGATGGCTGTCATCTCTGCAGTGGGAGCCACTTTTCTCATTGTAAACAAAGGGACACCTTGACAAAACTTGCTTTTTATACATTACTTAAATCAATAAATTAAAAGTAGACTCGTAGATTGGATGAAATGACATTGAAGACAAGGGACTCTGTTTGGTTTTTGAGAGCTTCACAAGGACATGTGAGCTAGCCCATTGATTAAAAAAGTCCATATCAAAACAACACAATGTTGACTAATCTCTTATTTTCATAAACTTTTGGATGCTCTGAAATGAAAGTCAAGACCTTAAGGAAGTTTAAAAACCATCCATTTTCTGGAGCCGCTTATCCTCACAACGGTCGCATGCTTGCTGGTGCCTATCCCAGTCAGCTTCAGGTAGTAGGTGGGGGACACCCTGAACTAGTCGACAGACAATCGCAGGGCACACACAGACAAACGACCATTCACACACCCAATCATACCTATGGACAATTTAGTATATGTCCAATTAACATGCCAAGCATGTTTTTGGAGTGTGAAAGAAAGCCAGGGTGCCTGAAGAGAACCTGCGCAGGCTCAGGGAGAACCTGCAAACTCCACACAGGAAGGCCCGGAGCAAGGTGGATTTGAACTCAGGTCACTTTAACTGTTAGGCAGACGTGCTATTTACTGTACCACCAAGCTGCCCTTAAGGATTTTTTTTTTCCCAATTTATAAAATCCCAATTTATAAAAAAAGGGTGTCCACTGAAAAGAAGTATTTTTGCCATAAGGTCAAAAGTAATATCTCCGACAGAAATCATCCTGTTGTCAAAGCATGGGGAGTCAAGTGATGTATCAACAAAGTTAGTGTTTATTCAAAAAAAAAAAGGTTTGTTCCCAGGATTCTGTCATTTTGTGGTGTGGCATTAGCTTCTAAAATAGAATGTAGCATCCCTCAACGACACGTTCAGTGATATCTATCTATCTATCTATCTATCTATCTATCTATCTATCTATCTATCTATCTATCTATCTATCTATCTATCTATCTATCTATCTATCTATCTATCTATCTATCTAAATTTTGTCTGCTCAAGGAGTTACACCTACTGACCTACTCTTGCACTCCAATGTCAAATGGGCGACTAGAGGAAATTTTGGCATGTTTCGGGAAAACAAGAAATAACATAATTAAAAAAATATTTTTTCTGGCATGATAAGATAAAAAAAAAACAAAAAAAACACAAGGCTAATACTTTTGCCTGTTTTGGAGCAGGTCAGTAACATGGACGCACATTTTTTCCCCATTGAAATCACAGAATACATACAGTAAATGACCTTAGTGTACAGCTTCACAGAATACATACAGTAAATGACCTTAATGTACAGCTTCATGGAAAAGCTATGTGTGTGTCTTGGTGGCTGCTGTCATTTTCAGAGAAAAAAAATTAAATACAAATGATACACACACAGAAAAGAGCATGCTCATCGTTCCCTTCTCTGCTTCATATTCTAGCTTCATACAGGCTTTGGTAGAAGGGCTTTGCGCAAAGGATTTGGAGTGCTCATCTTTCATGAGAGATTTGTGGGTTCTTTGAATAACCTCAGTAAAAGAAAGAGAAGTAGACATGCACTGGACAAGTATTTAATTATTTAATTTACAATTGTTTCCTTTACTGGGACCTGAATTTTGATCCCCGTGCTGTGTGAGAGGACACACACACAGACACACATGCACGCACACATTGAGAATCAGCCAGGGAATTTGGCTTTGTTCACGCTGTGCAGCCGCAAGGTGGCATCACCAGGGAGGGAGACAAGGCAGTTGCCCTGCTGTGCATGCATCTGGTTGCACTGTTGCCTGCCACAATTCTGCCAATGGTCCAGTCCCCTTAAAGGACTAAATTTCCACCTCCTCAATGACCCCTGGTCACCCAGTGATCACTCTGAGGGGAGCCAAGCGCTGCAGTGCAGACAGAGCAGTTCTTCAGTTGGTTCTCAAATTTGATTGTATTATTATTATTATATTTTTAATTAAACTATTGCTATTGTCCTATGGTGACACTTTGTGACCTTGCAGTTGGCAGAACGGAATGAGTCGAATGCTTGTGTGTTTATGCTGAAAACACAGAAATATATTTGAAATATGTGTGAAAAATTAGATCTGCTAGATAAAACGTAATGGAAAATCACAGGCATTGAATGTAGATTGATTGTGATGTATCCATGCTTTTGCAGCATAGGGACGGTAATTATTCATGTTTATGTTTTAAATCTTTCTGCTAATCAGAGCAGCACTGTTTGACTGTGAGGGAGCTGCTTTATAAAGCAGGGGTTTGACATGAGATCATTCCATTGTGAGTAATCCAGTCTGTAGCGTGTGGGAGTTTTTTCTCTCTCTATATCAGTGGTTCTCAACCATTTTTCAGTGATGTACCCCCTGTGAAATATCTTTTCAGGCAAGTAACCCTAAACCAGTGCAAATCATTTTTGGCTTATATAAAGACTTAAAACATGCCATCAGTGTCTGTTAAACTTTAGACCCTTTCAAACTTAATTTGTATTGGTCCACAAAACAAAAACAAAAACAAAACAAACAAAACCAAAAAAATCAACCTTAAGGTGTCTTCTTTTGGATCATATAAGAAATCTGTCATCAAAATGAAATAAATTATTAATATTTTTCTACAAAAAAATAATCAATATAAAGTGTCAGACCTGTTCTAATAAATAAATAAATAAATAAATATTTGTTTACAGAAAAAAATTATGCAGTCACATAGTATGTTTGTTATGTGATCAGTATTTTGGTAGATAAGAATGAATTTTCTCTGTTTCTGTTGGTTTATGTGATCTCAGGCCCGTGACCTTATGGGGGTTCTGTGATCCTGTTCCTTAGGAAGGCGATAATGGCATGGACTCTAAACTGCATTCCTCACCATCGTAAACCAATTGTTTACATTATTGCCAAATTTCTCCCCCACGAGAGGGTGCAGAGAGACTGTTTCAGAGCACAGTAGAATTGTTATTGTGCAGTCCTTTTCCGTTCTCTTCATGCATGAGAAAGAAAAAAATGCCTTTTCTCCTTCTCTGTGTCTAGCTTCTCACAAATGTCAAACAGGTGAACTTGACACCTAATTATTAATAACTATTTGTCCACAAAAAATAATTAACATTGAGTGTCAGAAAAAAAACAAAACAAAAACAAAAATAAATTCTAAATACATTTTTGTCCACAGATAAATATTCAACATAAAGTGTCCTTTTTTCGGGAATACAGTAGAAATTTCCTCCCCCCCCAAAAAAAGAATAACTTAATTACTAATAAATATTTGTTCCCCACAAAATTTATCAACATAAAGTGTCAGATCTGTTCGCAAAATAATTATAAATAAATAACTGTCTGCAGAAAATTATTCAATTTCAAATGTCCTCTTTTGGCATCATCATGGAGATGTGTTCACAAAAAGAAATAATTAACTTGACAGGTAACGAGAGGTGGCACATTTGGCTTTATACAATAATGGAATTGAATAGCCTGCTGAATATAAAATTAGTTGATTCATTAATTAATTCAATAATTATTTTTAAAGAATTTGTGCATGTTTGTTTGTTTGTTTTCTTTAAAATCCTGAGTACCCCCTGAAGTTCCTTCAAGTGCCCCCAGGGGTACTAGTACTCCCCATTTGAGAACCACTGCTCTATATTACAGTATTAGTTCTTTACTCAGTATGGCTGAACTTCAAGGAACGTTGAGAGTCTCAAGTGACCCTCGAGAGGGTTGCGAATATACTGGAGTCCGTCTTAGCTGTCTTTGGGCAGTAGGAAGGGTACATCTTGAACTAGCACCAGTCAATTGCAAGGCACAAAAGACAAACAACCCTTCACACTCACAAACATTCCAAAGGACAATTTAACCTGTCAAATATACCTACCTTGCATGAATTTGGAAACTGGTAGGAAATCAGAGTAGCTGGAGAAAACCCATGCAGGCACGAAGAGGACGTGCAAATTCCAAGACAGGAAGCTTGAACCTGGAGGCAAACATTCAAGATGCATCACTTAATTGGTAATCGAACAGAATTGTAATGCTCTAAATCATAATCAATATATCGATTGAGGTAGTAAAATATTCTAGCGCTGAGAAGTCTGACAAACAATTAAGGGAACAGATGTCTCTAATTCAGGAATATTTTGTGGGGGAAATTTGAATAGCCTTCAATAATTACAAAAAGAAGAAACTGAGCAAAGAATACCAGCCAAGGCAGACAATAGATACAGAACTATGTTCGTTGACATTTATTTTATATATATTTAATGTAGAAGGGGTAAAAACAGCTATACAAACACCTATTTATAGCTGATTATGTTGCCCTACAAAAAAAAAAAAAGAGGTACATCCATCCAGGCTACTGTTCTTTGTCCTGCAAAGGAAGAGGAAAAAAGCATCATCTTCAGGTAAACTTAAATCACACAGTTTATGCTTGAAAAACAGTAAAAAGGCGATTCAGCAACGAGTTTGTCTTTTTTCCGGTAAAAACTTTCTGGACATTTTTTTGGATGCTTAGCATTGTAAATCTATTGAAGCTTCTCGTATTAACCTTATTTGTGAGAATCCAAACATTCCTGAACAATTGTTTGAGGGGTCAAAAACCCCAACAGTGGGATTTAGGTGGTTGGGAAAAAATACTGATGATTGGTAAACTGGAGTCATAAATAGTGAGGTACTTCCTCCGTGTGGGAGCAAATTCTTCACGCACTGACACACGTTAATAGTGGTGAATCCACAGTCGTTCCTATTCATATGAAAGATGCATGTTGGGGGCAGGTCTCCAGTGCCCACTGCTAAATGCAGTTGAATTCACATTCCCCATCACATCTATCTGTCATAAAGTTTGTTTGACTGACAGATCAAGAATGAATTGTGATGCAATATGGAAGTCACTTCAGACACATTTGAGAGAAGGTATCATTGGAAAGTTGACGTGAAAGTGCATTGACCTAATCAGTCAAATCACACAATTTATCAGCAGTCCAAAAAGATGTTTGGCAATGAGATTAACCACCCGAAGGAGCACGGACCACCTGCATGGAAAAATATACCAAATTAAGTTGGCCCCCTACAAGAGCAAATCCAAGGAAAGAAACTTGAGAACGCAAAACAGCCAAACGTCAGCAATCGTTGCACTTGAGACTGCCATCACTTGAAGAGATACATGAGACAAGCAGAGACCAGGAAAATAACATGGTCTCCAAAACCCCTTTGACATTCTACTCGCAGTGGCAAAGTACGGAACCCAAAACAGACCCACCCAAGGTTAAGACAGCAATATTGGAAGAGAATCTTGAAGAAAGAGTTCTCACACAAAAACAATGTCATCATTTGGAAAATGTAAAAGCAGAGCACAGCAACTTCCCGGAACATGAATCAGACATCAGAACAGCGGCAGATATCTGACAAGAGTGGCTACAATTAAGAGCTTGACACCAATAGGGCCCAGTATGAGACAGGCTAAAGAAAGTAATAGCTAACAGGTCCAAAATGAAAATTATTCGTTTTTCATCTTCATTTATTCAACATTTTTTCATTTTTGGCAGATATTAGTGCAAGTTATAGTTTGTTCAACATAGTATCAACCACATGTAAAGTTTCTCTCGCTTTCAGAAAAAAAAAGAATACAATGATCCCTCACTCAGTCCCTATCGCGCCATGGCTGCATCGCAGATTTAAACAAAAACAAACAAAAAAACAGAACAAAAGCTATATTGCGGAGAGACAAGCTGTGACGGTTTCCTGCATGCCAGACAGACAAGGTAACAGTAAATGCACTTACCACGGACACTGAAATACCGCAGTACACATTATTAAACTTTATATAGTAACTGAACATTTCCCTCTTTCCATCCTTTGAAGTCTCAGGACAGCCACGGTCATAGTCATGGCACCCCGAAGTTGAATTAAAGTGAAAGCTGTAGATAGCAAACATGATAACAATGAGGGTTTACACCTCAAATACCACTTTATTATAAAAGAAATCCAAGTAAGAGATTTCCAAAGGTCTGGTGAACCTTGAACAAGACACTGAATCCCTAATTGCTCCTGATGTCGTGTCATCAGTAGGTAAATGACTAGTTAGTGTAAAGCGCTTTGAGTACCCAAGGTAGAAAAGCGCTATATAAGTGAAAGTCCATTTACCATTTATCAAATCGCTAATGCGTTTAGAACCCCAGGTAAAAACATCAAAACTGTACATACATATTAAAAATTGGTACCAAAACCGTTTAGTAAGTGCTACCTATATATAATATACATGTATACAATCAGAAAACTCCTTAAATACAAAATATAGAAAATATGTATTTATCTTTGAGTGGCGCTTGTTATGCCCATATTCCATAGTAAGGATACCCTAGGCTAGGCTAGCTTCATATTTCTTGATAATCTCCAGCATCATTTCCATATAAATCATCTTCTTACTTCCCTCTTTAACATCACGAGCAATCTTAGGACACATGGATAACCATTCAAGTATGAATTAAGCAATAAAATGCACTACAAATACAGTTTTGTAACCAGTCATGATAGAACAAAGCGTTACCATGCCGCCATTTTGAAAGGAGTGAGCCGACCAATGGCAGACCAGCATCTCCATCATGTGACGGGAGCAGAAATTAACTGCAATTACCTAAAAACGCCTGCATATGAAGACAAACTAAGCCCCTAGGGTCAGGAAAGTTGTTTTTGTTACAAAACCAGTAACATACCATAAAGAGTGGATGAAAAAACTCAGTATTCCACAATGCAACATGGAAAAAACATAAGCCAGGGACGCTGTAACACGGGGGTCCACTGTATCCATAATAATTTTAAGACTTGTAAATGACATGATATTACTTATTTTGCATTTGAAATAATGTTGTTGAGATAATTGGTCTGGTTATGCGTGGGTATGAGTTGATTCCCCCAATATGGGGGTTGAAAAGGTAAAAAAAACTCGATTTGTACATTGAAAAATACAGTAGCTTCTTTTACTTTGTCAATGATAGCTTTCAGTGGCATGGGATATTGGTTGGGTTAACACAAATTTAACAAAACACAATCAGAGCTGCCAACCTAAGTATATTGACTTCCTGAATAGGTTATCTTAATTTTCCTATTTTGAAAATTCTGTCAGGAACATCAAGCAGCACTGCATGTAGGAATGAAACATTTTAGTGCTTATAACCATTTTCATAGCAAGGCATTTTCAAGGAACAAAATGAAAACAAATTCTTCAAAATAAAAGTCACCATAAATGCACTTCAACAAGGCGTGGCCGTTTGCATAAGGTGCGGTCTCACAGTGTTCGTTATCCATCCATTTTCGGAGCCGCTTATTCTCACTTGGGTTATTGTAGTCAGACTGGAACGTAACAATCTGGCGATGAAAACACTTTGTGCTGCGGTTAACCTCAAGTACAGTCTGCACTGAAGCATCAAGAAACTGAGCATGTAGCCAGTCTACAGTACTAACAGTCCAGACAAAAATCCAGGAAGATGTCGCTGGTGGTGGGTTTCCAATGTGCTATGCATCCATTGCTGCAGTCCAATGATTGGTATAAGTCTGCATGCGCATGTATGTTTGGTGTGGGCTTCTTGGTAGAGATGACACTGGCCGGCCATGTAAAAGTGTGTCTGACAGGGGGGAGCGACAGAGTCAGCGCTTTTTTTCTCCCTCCTCACCCCCCGCTGTTCAATCCATCCAGCTGCTGTCACCACAGGGGAGCAGACAATCTATCAAGGCATCGGGATGCATTCTCCTCACCTGCGCCGCGCCTTTAATGAACAGCCAACATGATCCCGACTGACAAGCAGGAAATGGATGTAATAAAGATTGTTTCTGCATGCTCTTTGCATCCCTGATAAATCACCTCGCTGTGCAACAGATTTGGGAGCTTCATGGAAATTTGATTTCACACTGTAAGGGGGAGGATGAAGAGAGCAGTGGGGGGAAAAAAGAGCTGCAGGGTCACTCAATTTTATTTCCCTTTTCTCTCCAGTGGAGCAGTGGAGCGAAGGGTGTGGGGGTTGAAGGGGAGTGAAGGAGGAATAGTATTTTTTTTTATTATTTCTTTCTGTCGCTGGCCTGGTTTTCTTTTTATCCTACAAATGCTCAGTTGAGCCCGGACCAGGCACTTATGCCTGTGAGTCTATAAACAAGGATATTATATCATTCACATGTCCTCTACGTGGTTTTAACCAACCATGTCAGAATGTATGGTGACAATTCAAGGAATGCTGGATTGGCTTTAAGTCAACCACACTTGTTCTGAATCCTACAAACAACTATGCCACACACTGCCAGAAAATAAACTATTTGCTATTATGTTCGGTTGAACAATACATTCTATTGAAGTCCTGTACAAGAGCTACTGTATGCCTTAAACCAAGACAATAATGACAAGCCGAGAGGAAGACATCAATTTATTTATTGTCCATATTTGTGTCAATGGATTGCATACATAGAAGTAAAAACATGGGTGAGTTTGAATGGGAATCTAATATAAGCAGAAGCAAATTCAGTTGTTTAAGCATACAACTCCCCAATAACAGAACATTGTGTTGCCCGTGAAATTAAACTCTTCAATTTTCCTTCCTTTCAACTGTTAAAACAAAGAGTTGAAGGCAGCAATTCACATAGCTTTTCCCGTGAGCTAACAGACGTTTTTTTATTTATTTATTTATTTTATTTATGCAGAGACAGAATAGCATGTGTGCTTCCATCATACACAACAGACATTCACCTACCCTAAAAACTGTATCACATGTGGACGCTAACACAACTCTACTGCCAAAGAAACACTGTGGCCACGTTCCATTGTACAGCGTGGCGATAGGGAAAAATAAGTGGGTGAAATCCAAGCGAATAATGATTATTGTTGGAGGAAAATAATAGTGGAGGAGTAAGAAAAAGATGGAAAGAAAGAGTAGAGAAGAAATAGAGAGTCTGATTGTGATAGGAAATGCACCAGCGAGGACAGACTACGATGAGGGGAATGCAGATATGGGGGTCGGTGGGTAATTTATGATTTAATCTGATGCAGTCTGGACCTGCTGTAAGTCACACAGGCCTCAGCTGGGAAAGTAAGGGCAGAGTGTGTATGTGTGTGTGTGTGTGTGTGTGGGGGGGGGGGGGGGGGGGCACTGAAAATGAGGGAGCGATAGACATTAACCTTTCATTAAAGCTAGTGTGTATGGGGCTGTTTTATCTGACCATCATCCACCCTGTAAACCTCCTCTCCACATCTTCTGGTCTTTGGTTTATCTGCTGCCACTGTCATTGCTGGCACTGTTTGTGGCATCAAATAATTAGTTACCTTGTGTCATTGCATGCAATTTGAGAGACAAACCTTTTATACGTGATGATTGAAACGCATCTGCTGCATTCAGACGTAGTGTAGAAAAATGAACAATGCCCAAGGAAAGTGCGTCACAGAACTCACAAGTTTTCTTAGTGAGTATTTGCAGGAAAGTTCAACAGAAGCACAGTTAAGATCGATGTTGCCACAGTTACCTTGAAAAAGTAACTGTTACTTTCACTTATTACTTGTTTTAAAAAAAGCAATTGTTAAAAAACAAATTACTTTAATAGTTACGTTAAAAACATCACATCCTTCCTAAAAAATGGCAGTTTTCTCACTGGACTAAATGCACATTTTTAAGTTACAAATGAACTTTCTTTTCAATTAAAATAAAGTAAAAACAACCTTTCTGAAAACAAAGATTAATTAAAGGGTCAATATATTTTAAACTTTGTCCGGGTTCTGGGGGCTTTGTTCAGAGGATGCTGTTGTGTATTATGATGAAAAGAAGTATCTGTATGACTTCTTTTCACCCGTGAAACCCTTTGAGACTTCAGTGATTCAGGGCTATACAAATAAACTTGATTGATTGATCGAGTTAGGTATCTTAGTCAATTGTCCTTTGGTTCCTTTTTATTTTGACAAAAAAGTAGGGTTAATTTAGAAGGTCTTTTGTTTGTTAAATTGGCTCATGTTCTCCCTTCGAAGGAAATAAAAGTTCCTTGTTGTTTTTCTTTGACTTCGCTTAGCTTCGGTGTTGCTGGCCATTTCTGGTGGTGAGAAGACAGAGGGAGCACACACTGAGTGCTATGTCCCAGGTTGCCCTAGACCAGGACATAACAAGGGCCAAGATATCTCAAATATCTGCATATAAATTACATTTGGCTCATTGGGGATTTAATTTCTTATCGAATATGAGTGTTATGGTACTGATATTTCTAACCAGGAAATAAAATGTCATGTTTGCTAAGGCCGCACCTTTCACTGCGAGGCTTCTCCATCATGCAGTGTATCATGGCAATGTACACGTATGGCCGGAGACCACAATGTACACTCATGTTCAATTTTATTCCCTTTACTTTATCCTTCATAACATCCGGTCGCTTCTCTCATCCGGTCCCTTTGGAACTACTTACAACAGTCCTGTACAGTTGGCCCCCAGTTTACGAGATTAATCCGTTCCACGGTTGGGATTGTCACGCGAACTCACCTTGTGGTGGGCAATCCAAACCTATGTTAATTAGCTAATCTGTGTAAGACCCCAGGAAAAAACATTAAGATTGTGCAGTATATACACATTAAACAAAACAGTATAGTATAGTAAGTGATACTTATGTGTAATATATAATCATGTATAAAAATAAATAACATCATAAACAAAAATTATATAAAGAATTTATTTACCTTTCAGTGACGTCGACAAGCTTGTTATGGCCATATTCCCTAGTGAGGGTAGCCTAGCCTAGTCTAGCCCAGCCTTCTTCCTATTTCTTGATTATCTCCAGCTTTGTTTCCATGCTAATCATCTTCTTACTTCTCTCTTTAACATTACTAGCAATCTTGGGACCCATGGCTAACCAATTAAAGATAGAATTAAGCACTAAAATGCACAATAAATGCAATATTGAAAGCACATGAAAGCATATGATTTAGCATGTCACCATCTATGTGACCCCGTGACGCCGACCAATAGCAGGCCACATCTTAGTGACCCCGTGACGCCTACCAATAGTAGACTCGTATCTTAGGGAGCCGTGACGTCAACCAGTAGCAGACCAGGATTATAGTGGCACAAGTAGTGACACATGTAGTGACATATGAGCGCAGTCACACATGCACACTAACCGACATGTTTGAGAATATAAATTATTTTTTGTCATGTCGTGAGGCAAAAAAAAATGCCGTAAAGAGGGGACAAAAAAAAACATTGTGTTCCACTTCGTAAGTTGAAAAAAACATAAGGCAGGTACGTCTTAAACTGGAGGTCCACTGAATATGTTTCCACACAGAAAACTGCAATCTCTGAATATTGCAATAATAAACTCTGGAGTGCAATAACTCAATCAATGCTCTTAAACATTTTCTGCCTTGAACATCCTGTATGTCTTTTAAACACATTCTGTCATACTCTCCTCTTCTTGACTCCATTTTCTTTTTTGTGAGGTTCAGACTTATTATTTCAAATAACACAATAAAACATGGAACATGAATGTCTAATGCCTAGGGGTCAGAGTAGATTAGAGAGATCCATACGATGAATCCAGTTTCTTTGGCAATCTAATACACCTGTCAGATCTGATTACAGGACTCTCTGGAGCAATCCTGGTGTGAGACCTGCCCACCTGTGGTGCAGATCTATGTTGTAGGACCTTGGTGTGGGTGCTGAACCACTTCACTTTTAATTGTGCTTTTCACCCAGTTTCTCAGTCCTGGTCTGAGCTCTTGTTTTGTCTTTGCATTGTGTCACTTGTCAAACCAGGAGGCCAGTTTCAATTTCAACTCTCCATTTTTCCTCCTGAAGTCCTGAAGATCAGGCCAACCTGACTGCAGCTTCTCCTGACTGACAGGCAAAGGCGTTCTGAGGTTACGGTCCATCAGCAGTTGAGCAGGAGTGGGCCAAGGGAGAGGCTCTGTAAACCATGAAAACCCTGTGCAAATCCTAATTCCTCTTCAGGAGGAATTAGCAGTCCGGGATGCAGTCAGTTTTGCTATGACCAGTCTCTTTCCTAGTGCATGTTCAGTCGCCTATGTGAAGCGAAGCAAACAAAGCCTGAATATCAGGGTGCGAGGTGGAAGGTCACCAAGTGTTCAACCTTCTAGAAGAGATATGAAAGGCTTGTGATTAGTTTGAATGAGGAAGTCTATTTCAACAAGGTCTGTCCGAAAACGCTCACACCCCAAGTCAGCCTGAGCGTCTCCTTTTGAGCGAATTGTCGTTCATGTGCCAGAACCGCAGGCGAGCTAGGTTCCTGGCACAGTTCCTCGAAAGCACGCTGCTAGGTGCTCTCCTACTCCCAGTCGATTTCAGTTTTGGGTAGTTCACTCATCGGCACTTTGAGCTCTGCGATGTGTGGTGAGAATTAAGCCATGTACTTGATCATGTCCACAAACATTATCACAGCTGTGACATCATTGGGTGTGCATCTCTCTGATGCCTTTGATCTTTCCGGGATCAGCCTCAATACCTCCAGCACTGATGACATGCCCGGCTGGGAAATAAAAAAAAAAAGACTTTGTCCACACATTATCTGCTATTTTTCACTATTGAGCGTCAACCCCTCCACCTTGAGCTGCTCCACGTAGTTGGTGGTCATGCTGTTTTTGTGTTGTCCTGAAGACCAGAATGTCATCTGCGTGGCACACTATATTTTCTTGCCCTGTTATCATTTTGTAATTTTCTTTTGAAAATGTGCAGGTGCTGATGAAATCCCGAACGGGAACCTTTTATACCAGTACCTCCTGAGTAAGGAATGTGGTCAGCGGAACAGATTCTGAATGTAGCGGGACCTGCAAGAACCCAGCTGTGGCATCAAACTTCATAAACACTGCTTCCCCTGCGAGCTTGGCCTGGGTTTCATTAATGGTAGACGGGATGCGTCTTTCTCTGACAATAAATTCATTCTGGTGGGTCATGTCAGAGCAGATTCAGATTTTGTCTTTCAGCTTTGGTGCAACAATGATCCAAGTGCACCAATTCATTGCCTCTTTGATGGGCATGATCACGGCCATGGTCTTCATTGACTGGAGTTCTGCCTTCACCTTGTTATGTAGTGATAGAGGTACATGACAACGCGTACGGTGTGGCGTCCTCATTCCTCTTTATCCTATGCTCCCCCTTAGGCCCCATAGTCATTTAAAGTCCTTGGAGTATTCATGGATAGTCACCAATTCTTTTACACTGTCCACTGGATGCAGTAACTGCAGTGCTGAAATGGCCGGAAAGCCAGGCAAAGGAGTAGCCAGCTTCTGTACAACATCCACGGTTTTTGACAATGTCCTGTCCTTGCATTTTATGTCAAAACAAGTCAAGTTTATTTGTATAGCCCTGAATCACTACAGTCTCCAAGGGCTTCACAGGTGAGAAAGAAAAGAAACAGAACATCACAAATACACAACAGGGTCCCCTGTAAGAAGCTCCCAGAAGAGGAAGGAAAATAGAAGACCTTCAGAAGGGCCCACGGGTGGGAGGAGCCACCTTCCAGGCTCAACAGGTTGCACTACTGTAGATGCCGAGTGCGAAAAATAACACGTTGTGCTATATTAAGCAGTAAATGTACAGTGCAAAGATACCTTGACGGCAACTTGACGGTATCTTGATGGTACCCTCCACTCTTCTCTTTAAATCCAATCCCAATCCCAATCGCAATCTGCTTTTCTGAACCTTCAAAGCAGTGACCCCAGTTTGGCCATTTGGAAAAGTCAGACAAATCCAAGTTCATCTGTGGGTTGATAGAGAAGAGTGATTCCATCTTTCTTGTTCTTTCTTGTTCTTGTGGTCGTTCATCATTTTACATGTAGCTCGCGAAATAGCCTTGCTGCACACGGTTTGTAACTGCTGTCTATCGTTGCCTTAGCTTTTATAACTCGCCCAAACACTTCTCCCGAATGATATTAATGTTCTCTTGATTCTTAACTTCTGGCACCACCAATTATGCTGTGTATCATGGAAATGTACACATACAGTAGGACTGGAGAGCACAATGTAAATTCATGTTCAACGTTTATCCCATTTCCTGGTCCTTTGTAACATCCGATCCTTTCTCTCATCCTGTACTAGATACAATAGCACATCAGTGCAACTGACCTGTACAACTTCATAATGTCATTCAATGCCGATTGGTCACAAAACATTCATCTCTCCATAATCTTGATCGCTCATGCTCACGAGGCTCGCACATACTTGAGACTATCCCAGCAGTGAATATAGAAGCCAAAAACAGAGGTTTTACTGACATTAAAATGCAAAACAGCGTCAATACACAGTTCTTACTAAGACCCATTACTCCTATGAAATCATACCAATACTTCTGCCCAAGGGTGAATTATTTACTACTGACGTAGATTGTCAGGCTGTGTGCCTCCAAACACACATTTTCACCACTTCGGCATTTTCTACAGTAAAATGATATAACTAATAATTGAAACGTTGCTGTTAACTTGATCGACTAGGTGCAAAGTCTCTCTTCCTCACCGGCATGTAGTTACTCTTGCACGGGCGGTACAGAGAAGGGAGGGAAGATATGACTTTCCTCTGTTGTCATAGGTTTTCTCTCAAGTCATGTTTATCTGCTCATGAGAGGGCCCCTTTTCAAAAAAAAAAAAAAGATGGATTTTTTTTGGATTTCTGCTAACATAGATGGGCTATATTTTTATATATTAAGACAGTATTTCAAGACTTAAAACCTGTTAAATATTAAACAAAGGTAGTCATATTTACTCGATATACTATAACAATTAATGTTGGAAGGAAAGCATAACATATAATGTATATTGTTTATAAATTTATTGATTAAAATATACAAAACTTATTTGGCCGTTTTCAGCAGTGCAAAGAGTTAAAGTGAGGAGTTTGTCTATTAGCATTTTGGTAACATTATTTTTTCTTGTAAATACATAATATCCTTAAATATACAGTTTCCGTTTGCTGTCTCCTGAAAATGGCAACACATTGTCAAGGCTGAGCGGTTCTGGGTTATCTCCGGTTACAGAAAATGGATAGATGGATGGATATTAATGTTTTGTGAATAGTGAATTGTTTATTATTAAGTTAATTGCAGTCTGATTGGTTCACTGGGAAAAGTAACAGGGTCGATTTATCGTAACTTGAAAATGTACATATTTTGAAGTACTAACCAGTATTAAAAAATTAGACAAACTTGTAAGAAAATGAAGAAGCACACAGGAAACGAATTCCAAAAGATGAAAATAATGTACTCTTCCTTAACTTGCCTCTTATCTTGATACTGATTGCATAGTCCTCAGCTGATAGTTATTCAGATGACTGACTTCCATGCAGCCATTGTCGTCCACTTCCCACTGAGTGTCACTGTGAATGACAATGGATATCGATACCTACAGTAAACTGTATGTGCACTGTCTGGCAGGGTGTCGTCTTGCCTTTTTCTCCTAGTAACCATCAGTATGATAGTTAAAAAAAAAAAAAAAAGATAAGCAGACAAATAGTCATGCAAAACAATCTTTTAGATTGATGGCATTGTTTTAGTATCACATAACTATGCCAGCAATTGTTAAAAAATATCGTCATTATGATTACTCAGTGTGTGTCCATGCAGTGCTTCCTGCTGGCAGCTATAATTTAACCAGGATTGTGGTCATCTAGTAGCAATCTCTTATACTGTATGTACTTGTACAAACACAACATTTACTGTATTATAGACTACGCTGATTTTTTTATGCAATGTCCCACATTACAACATATGCCTGCCCTTCAATAGTTGGATTGCAGATGATGCAGACGTGGGGAATGTTTTGTTTACCTTATTATTAGTAGTATTATTGTTGACTCATTGAATCCCAGCCCTTTGCTTCTGGGCAGTTTACGCCGTTAGAGCCAGCCATTTTGGAGGATTTTGACCTATCTTCGAAGGCCCACTGAATATACAAATATGGAACCCGACAAACAAAAAAAAAAACCCTCATCTTTCATAAAAAATAATTCTACCATTTGTAATTCTTTTGAAATCTGCAGTAGAACACAGCTAAGTTTACCTGATTTACCTGAAAATTCAAACTGTCAAAAAAAAATTGAGAAAATCTGAGAAATTGGGCTTTTGTTAAAAAAATATGAAAGCAAGCATTAATTATAATTTTCCCCAAATTTGGTATCAAATTTGTTATCAACAGCCTCGTTTTTAAGCTGCAGCTAAGACAGATTTTAACAAAATACTTGTGTTAGCTTCGATAGTTGTTGTCAAACTGTCTTTGGTTTCTATGTCAATATTATATCATCCTTTTTCTTCAACAGAATAACCAAAATGTCACATTTGAAACATAATCCGAATCCTCTTGCATGCAGCACTCAAGTGCTGACAGCTAGTGGGTAATTAATGCAAGATGCTGTGCCAAACGCTGGTGAGAGGTACAATAAAATGCCAGCGCAATAAGTTAGTCTTCTTCTTCTTTTTTTCTTTAGTGCCCTCAATTGTGATTTCAGAAATTGTTTACATCGGGAGTCGCAACTTGCAGCTTCCTCTGTGAGATCAAAAGTTCGTCAAGAACACCATCGTCACATACGTGCTTTCAAGAGGAACATCAAAATAAAAGCATACCGATGCCATCTGTGTCCATACATTATGTGTAATAAATATTGGCCATTTTACTGACAAGCAGTAGGTTGACAGGCAGCACATTCCGCCAAGTATTCCAGTGTACCTATGGCCCAACAAGCAAAAAAAAAACAAAAAAAACCCAAAACAAAACAAAAAAAAATTTGATATCCTGTGAGGAAATTTTGACTCTCTAGTGACACGATTGAAGAGCTCCTGGTCTCTTTTCAATGTTTTTTTTTTTTTTTTTTTCAAAATACATCATCTTTGAGACTCAGATAATACATAAAATGGAAATAATTTTTTTGGTTGCGGCTCGGTACCAGTTGATCCACGGACTGGTACTGGGCCGCGAAGCAGTAGTTAGGGAACCAAACAGTAGCATCTGATGATGACTGCACCTGATTACATGTCTTGTCATGCATAATACATGCAAGTATATTGGATAAGATCCTTATCTGTCCAATGCAACAACAACAACAACAACAAAAAATGGTTATTGGTTAGCACACTACAGCTTTACCCAAATTTGAACAGTTGTGAATGGGTTGAATATGGCTTTGAGAATAACTGATTGTAACTTTCATTATTGTAAATAATCCATCATAGTTAATGAATGACACTCACACCATTCAGAATACCCAAACGATTGCGATGTTAAATGCTGATATTATGTGAGAGGATTGAAGTCGACAGTGTTTGATGCAGTCTTTTGTTGGTTCAGACCAATACTTTATACTTTTGTCCAAGTAGCCTAAGCTGGCTAATTAAGCAACATTGACGCACAACACTCAATTAATCGCTGGTACCCTGTAGATGTGATGCATAATCTGCTGTTTCCATCAAGCGCTCATTTTGTATTTTTTTTTGTCTGTGCTGTGAAACGTCTTGCAGAAGGGTTTCCAAGTTTAAGTGCTCTTCCGAGTTGCGCAAATTTGTCAGCCTCTTCCTTCGATATAAATAAATAAAGATAAAAATAATATCAGGTCAATGATGATGTGAGGGACCCAATAAACCACAACTGTTGCCCGCACCAGCGCCTCCTACTGGAACAGAAGTCTTGCGTCTACAATCATCATCCCTCTCATGAGAACCATTTGCTCGGATAAATATTGGTTTTGCGTTGGCCCTTGTAATGGCACACTGTGCAGGCGGCATGGCCCCTAAGTGACGCTGTCTGTCACACTGATGGCAGGCCGGCGGGGGAGTCGACGGCACATTGTTGGGTCTCTCCAACGCTCATTTGAATTCGCTCGTCCCCAATCATGCCTCTACACTCAGCGACTACACACTTCCACACTCCACTTACACACACTACTCCCACTACCTGTTTGGGCGCTGGTTCTCTCATTTGCATTAAATAAGATGGAAATGGAGCCCTTATTTATGCCAACAGAAATGGAGTGTGTTATTAAGGGCACTATTGTGCAAAAGAGACTATGGCAGTAAGCATACATTACAGAGGCTATTTCTGGAGTGGCTCGAGTCACACAGAGGCTAATGCTTTACAGGTCCATGATGACTTCAGTCTAGGCGCCAACACTCTGGGGCACTTGTTTATGGACATTTTAGTTGCGCTTCTGTGAATATTTGCTGATGTCTATCAGCCAGTGCATTATGCCTATGTTAATTGTTGTGTAAATACCATCCTTATTAGTGTAGCTATGGTTCCAGAGGTGGAGAAAGTTTGTTCAATCTGTGGCTTGGTACTTTTTCTCCCTGATTGGTCATTTTCATGTGTCCTTCAGCGTAACATTGAACTCTGAGTTTCATGCGCGGCAGCCCTGCCAGCATTGTATATATTTGTGTGCTCGGAACTATCAAGGTAAAAATAAATGGTGAATCAATGTGTTTGTGGAATATGGTTTTTTTTTGGGACCTGCTGTTTTTGTTTTAGGACCTATTATTCTGATTATTAGCATGTGGGTGTGGTTTCCAGAGTGTTTTTCCATTTATCCTTTGGGGTTCCCACATTTCAAACTAAATTGTAAAATAGCCATGACAAAAATGTTGGATTAACTGGACATCCTGACTTCCCATGGCTAGATTGGTGTGAATTGTGTTGTCCCCTCTCACTCAAACGATACATGCAATGTCATTTGGCTGATGGTTTCATTTTTCTCTATCTAAGCAGACATATTATTATGACAAATATGTTTCAACGCCGTACCTAACCATGAGACTGTGTTACTGGCCTCGTATAACATTTTTTATGTGGCTTGTGTGTACGCATTGTGGTAACGGCTGTGTTCACAAACATTTACTGTAAGAGAACAACAAACAATTGAGACAAGTGCAATAGAAAGAAAAAAAAATACGGAAGTGCAGCGAGCACTGCTGTTGGGAAACTACACATCAAATAAGCTAATATCAAGTCCAGTGTGATCCCATAACTTCCACATTCAACAAAAGGTCAAACTGAGGTCAAGCTTTATTGATTTCTTCCTATGCTTCATGGTAGTATTTCTCTCCCTAGTCTGCTGCTAAATACTAGCTGTATCTTTTGTTTTGAGAAAAAAAAAAAAAAAAAACTTTTATGTAACACTGGGTTTTGATTTTAAATTTCTATAAATTTGGCATTGGCATTGGTATTGTATACATAACTTAAAGTAGACTAAATCTGTGTTTGCTTTGATACATTATAATTCATATTTTCTGATTTATTGATGTATTCAGCCTGAATACATTTGTGAATCATTGGTTGTGTCTTCAGACATATGGGGTTGAATTTCTGATTCTGTTCACTGCATGTGATAAATAAATAATGATAAGCAGTTTAGCTAATGGACGGTACCATTTTTTTTCCTGATTTTCATTTTTCATATTTACAGTTGTACTCGTAGTTGAGGGTCTCAATAGGGACCTTTCCAACTAACTACATATTATTGAAGTGCCAGGTTTTGCTTGTGTCATTGGTCCAATTTCCTTCATATCTCAAGCACCAGTAAGTAACATGCAACAGCTGATAAAGGGCCCTGCGTAAGGTAGACCAAACTTGCCCAAATTAATAATAAATTATTGTTAATTTAGTAAGTTAGTTAAACTAATGGATAAGTGGTTAAGACAGAATAGAATGTGGATTTTTTTTTTTTTTTTTTTTAGTATTTCGGCAAGAACAATGAATTTTTCTAGAAAACAAATAGTTTTTTTAGATTTTTTTTATCTTTATTTCAAGCTTCAAAGACAAGTTTAATGGAGCAGTCTGGTGGTCTGAAAGATAGTGTGCAGGACAAGTGAAAGAAAAGATTTTTAAGGCTATGGAATGGAGGAACTACAAGAAGGGAGTCAAATACAAAATAATGACATATATAAATATTGAGCATATAAATAATGAGTGGATAATAATGAATAGATGAACAGAAAATGTAATTGGAAATTTAAGTTCATAATCCATCCATCAAGATTAACAAATGACAACATATATTTCGAAACAAATGCAAAAATAAATACAATCATTTCTCAAATATAGGACACACCTGTGTATATATCGCACCCTTAATTTTAGGGTCAAATTCTGGTATTTTCTATGTTACCATGTATAGGATGTACCAAAAGTTTGGATACAAATTAAAAGCTGCAGCAAAACAAAATAAATCTCACCTTCCTAAAGTCTTCATATTGTCTTGTATTGAAGTAAATTGTTTATTTGTGTTAGGCAAATTGGTGACAGAGCTGTGTGTGTGAGAGAGAGAGAGAGAGAGTGTGTGTGTGTGTGTGCGTGTGTGTGTGTGTGTGTGTGTGTGTGTGTGTGTGTGTGTGAGTGAGAGAGAGAGAGAGAGAGAGAGAGAGAGAGAGAGAGAGAGAGAGAGAGAGAGAGAGAGAGAGAGAGAGAGAGAGAGAGAGAGAGAGAGAGAGAGAGACTGGCTGCTCATGCCTGAGTTCCACATTCTAGCTTGTCCCATAACTGTTATTGTGCAAGAATACGGCCCATGTAAAAATGCATATCTGCACATCAAAACTTATATGGCTGATGAATGCAACGTTCCTCTAATGTCATCGGGAAAAAAAAGTCTTTACATTACCATTTGTGGGACGTACCGATATGTTTGACTTCTACAAGTATTTGGGGGAAAAAAGTAGGTCCTATACTTGGGGAACTACAGTATGTAAATAATTACATGGAAATCAATAAATAATATACCCTTGTGTTGATGTTCATTTATTTCTTGCGGCAAAAGATGTCACCATGAAATATTATTCAAATGAGGTGGCCGTCCCAACTGTTTTGAACTATTCCCTTGTTGGTTGATGGATTTGTTGGTGCAGAAACCGGACATGACCGAGCACGGTAGGGGAAGGTGTGGACCCAAAAGGCAGGGAGGCAGAGAAGCAGGGTGTGCTCAAAATGATAATTTACAATAATTAGGGAAACTTAAGTAAGTAAAACAGGATCAATTAACATTGAAAATAACAACAGAAATACCCCGAATAACCTTAAAAAAATGGATGACAGATTGGGGGGAAAAAACAGAAATGTAACTCACGAATGTAACAACACCAAAACACCAACAATGACTCGACAAGAACTGAAAGACATGCAGCGAACTAAATACAAGACACACTGATTAGACAACGAGGGACACCTAGACAAGAGTCAAGCCCAGACTTCTATCTCCCTGGCCACTTCAGCAAGCTCTTCCGGGCAGATCCCCAGGCGTTTCCAGGCCAGCCGAGAGACAAAGTCTCTCCAGCTTGTCCTGGGTTTTCCCCCTTCTGGTGGGACATGACATGACACCTCATCAGTAAGGCGTCCGGGAGGCATTCTAACCTAATGCACGGACATCATCAACTGGCTCCAGGCAGTGGCTCGACACTTATGTGATAAGTGAACTTATCTCTAAGGGAGAGCCTGGACATACTGCGGAGGAAACTCATTTTGGCCAAATGTATCCGGGATTTTGTTCATTTGGTTACGACCCACAGCTCGTGACCTTAGGTGAGAACGGGAACATAGGTCGATGGGTAAATAGAGAGCTTCGCCTTTCAGTTCAGCTCTTTCTTCACCACGACAGAGTCTGCAGTACAGCAAAAAGCTGCACCGATCCACCAGTCGATCTCCCCTTCCATCCTACCCTCACTCGTGAACAAGACCCCAAGGTACTTGAACTCCTCCACTTGGGGCTGGACCTCATCCCCAACCTGGAGAGGGCATTCCAACATTTTCCAACAGACGACCATGGTTTCAAATTTGGAGGTGCCGATCTTCACCCCAGCCGCTGCCCTTCACACTCAACTGCGAACTGCTCCAGTGAGAGTTGGAGGTCACAGCCTGTAAATGCCAA
The DNA here is from genome assembly GCF_059441005.1 of Hippichthys cyanospilos. NCBI lineage: Eukaryota > Metazoa > Chordata > Actinopteri > Syngnathiformes > Syngnathidae > Hippichthys > Hippichthys cyanospilos. Next base: position 10,431,793 of record NC_142371.1, read on the forward strand.
CAGCACCATATCATCCGTGAATTGTAGAGCTACAATGCTGAGACCCGTTGCCCGGACCCCCTCAGGGCTTTGGCTACACCTAGAAATTCTTTCCATAAAAGTATTGAACAGATTCGGTGGCGAAGGGTAGGCTTGGAGGAAACCAAACCTCTCAGGAAACAAATTTGACTTACGGCCGGAAATGCGGACCAAACTCTGGCATCGGTTGTACAGGGATCGAACAGCTCGTATCAGGGCGTCAGATACTCCATACTCCTGAAAGCTTGATACTTGATAATGATTCATTTCTTACACTTATTTCTCTTTAAAATGGTAGGGGTGTCATGGTTTGTTGGGTTGTGGGTTTATTTTGAGGGGTTCTGTTTCTGTTTACGTTTATAGTTCCGGTTTCTGCCCCTGTCGCGTCTGCCTGCGTTAGTTTTGATTTAGTCCACCTGTCTGTTACCTGCGCCTCGTGTCCTCCAATCTGCTCCCTTTGCCTGTTGTCCCTGCCCAGCTGCCATGTGTTAGTTTGATTAGTTTGTGAATGTATTTAAGCCTAGTGTCTGTTACAGCCCGTGTCGGATCATTGTCTCTGTCACGTCATGTCATATTGTCTCTATGCATCACGCCGAGCTTTCCAGCGACTCCTCCTGCCAGCCTGCCCGTTGCCTGACCCTGTTTGTTCCTGACCACCCGACTGCCCGCCGAATTGACCGAAGTATTGGTATTTCGACCCTGTCTGCCTCTGACCACCCGCTAGCCTGCCGTCTTAATCTGTCTGCCCGAGCCCTCCTCCTGTCCCGCTCCCTCAGCCCGGCTCCCAGCCAAGCCCCGCTCTCCCGACTCCGAGACCCCCTAGACTTCTTCGCCACGCTCTCGTCGGCTTCCACAAACCACCTGCACATTCTGTTTAATAAACTTTCTGCATTTGCCCTTACCAGTTGTGCGTGCGCTTGGGTCCTCTCTCCTCCCGTCGTCACAGTACAATCTGGCAGCCTGTCCATAGTGTTTTGCTTTCTGTTTTGCCAGCCTGCCTGCGCCCTTAGTTCGAGTTTTGTGCCGTCCTGTTTTTCTCGCTTTTGTTCCCGTTCGTTTATAAATAAATGGATTTAATCAACCCCCTGTCCCGACGCTCCCCTGCTTTTGGGTCCTCCTCCTCTGCAACCATGCCGGCCTCCTCAACCGCCGTACTCCCCCGTGACAGAATGATCCGACCAGCACAGGACCCAGCGGGAAGTCCGCGTCGGCGGACTCGACGCCGCCGCCCCGCCCGCATCCGTTCTCAGCCCGCCGGTCAGCCCCGTTCCCCCAGTGTGAGACCTCTTGTTTTTTCTTCCGTGTTTCTCCCCTCCGAGTCCGCGTCTGTCCCCGCTTCTGATCCGCCCCCCGCGTCTGTTACTTCCGCGTTTCCCTCGTGTTCCTCCGACCTCCCATACGACACGATTCTGTCCCCGCACGTTTTTTGTAGTTCCGATTTTTCTGATTTGCGTAGTTCACCTTCTGTCCGCACACCCGATCACCCTTCCTCTCCTGTTCGCGCACCTTACTGTACGTTGGACTCAGATTTTTCCGATATCGAGGATTGCCCTCCTTTCGTCACGTTTCGTTCCAGTACCGGTCCGGATTTTGTTTACCCGCGTCCCTCTTCCTTCGACACTTTTTATCATATTCCGTATTCGAGCCCGTGCACCTCTGATTATGATTTTGATTCAGATTTTGACTATCAGTCCGGCCAGTCCTTTTACAGTTCGTCCGAAGACTCCGATTCAGAGCCCCTATTTGACCGTGACCTTTTCGTGGGCTCCCGGTTGGCATTTCGTGGCCGCCGGTGGAGGGGCCCGCGAAAAGGCCACCGCCCCAGTGACCACCAGGACCCATCTGTTCAGCCTTCCGATCCGTTCCCTCCTGTCTCGGTGTCCCCCTCTTGCCGCGCCCTGCCTACTTCCTCCTGTCCTGTACCACCCTCTTCTTGCACCCTGTCCCAAGCTCCTGTCGCGTCTGTACCACCGGTCTCTGTTCCCCAAACTTCCTGCCGGCGGGCTGAAGCGGCACCCGCCCCTGTTCCAGCGCCAAGGCGGCTACCCGCCCCTGTCCCAGCGCCAAGGCGGTTACCCGCCCCTGTCCCTGCGCCAAGGCGGCAGACCGCCCCTGTCCCAGCGCCAAGGCGGCAGACCGCCCCTGTCCCAGCGCCAAGGCGGCAGACCGCCCCTGTCCCAGCGAGCCGGCGCCCGGCCTCTGCGAACCCTGCGAGCCGGTCCCCGGTCTCTGCGAACCCTGCGAGCCGGTCCCCGGCCTCTGTGAACCCTGCGAGCCGGCGCCCGGCCTCTGTGACCCCTGCGAGCCGGCGCCCGGCCTCTGTGACCCCTGCGAGCCGGACCCCGGCCTCTGTGACCCCTGCGAGCCGGACCCCGGCCTCTGTGACCCCTGCGAGCCGGACCCCGGCCTCTGTGACCCCTGCGAGCCGGACCCCGGCCTCTGTGACCCCTGCGAGCCGGACCCCGGCCTCTGTGCACCCTGCGAGCCGGACCCCGGCCTCTGTGCACCCTGCGAGCCGGACCCCGGCCTCTGTGCACCCTGCGAGCCGGACCCCGGCCTCTGTGCACCCTGCGAGCCGGACCCCGGCCTCTGTGCACCCTGCGAGCCGGACCCCAGGCTCTGTGCACCCTGCGAGCCGGACCCCAGGCTCTGTGAACCCTGCCCGTCTGCCTCCCAAGCCAGTCGCCCGTCTGCCTCCCAAGCCAGTCGCCCGTCTGCCTCCCAAGCCAGTCGCCCGTCTGCCTCCCAAGCCAGTCGCCCGTCTGCCTCCCAAGCCAGTCGCCCGTCTGACTCCCAAGCCAGTCGCCCGTCTGACTCCAAAGCCAGTCGCCCGTCTGCCTCAGTCATCCCAAGTCAGTCTCCTGGCATCCCCGCCGTTTCTGATTGGCCCCCAGTGGCTGTCTCTGTCCAGCCTGCCGTTCCCAGTGCTGCCAGCCACGGTGCCGCAGCCTCAGCCTGTTGAGCCACCAGCCACGGCGCCTCAGCCTCCTGAGCCGCCAGCCTCTGCGCCGCTGCCTCAGCCTCCTGAGCCACCAGCCACGGCGCCGCAGCCTCAGCCTGTTGAGCCACCAGCCACGGCGCCTCAGCCTCCTGAGCCGCCAGCCTCTGCGCCGCTGCCACAGCCTCCTGAGCCGCCAGCCTCGGCGCGGCAGCCGCAGTCGCCTGAGCTGTCAGCCATGCCACCATTGCCGCAGACGACAGAGATGCCAGACGGTTCCCTGTGGTCGCCCCTGTCCCAGGTCAGTCTTGTGCTCTCACTCGTGTCTGTGGTCTGCACCCAGTGGCTGTTCCCTGACGGCGTCCAGCCGACGCCTCCGCACCTGCCTGACGGCGTCCAGCCGACGCCTCCGCACCGGCCTGACGGCGTCCAGCCGACGCCTCCGCACCGGCCTGACGGCGTCCAGCCGACGCCTCCGCACCGGCCTGACGGCGTCCAGCCGACGCCTCCGCTCGGGCCTGACTGCGTCCAGCCGACGCCTCCGCTCTGGCCTGACTGCGTCCAGCCGACGCCTCCGCTCTGGCCTGACTGCGTCCAGCCGACGCCTCCGCTCTGGCCTGACTGCGTCCAGCCGACGTCTCCGCTCTGGCCTGACTGCGTCCAGCCGACGTCTCCGCTCTGGCCTGACTGCGTCCAGCCGACGCCTCCGCTCTCGCCTGACGGCGTCCAGCCGACGTCTCCGCTCTCGCCTGACGCCGCCCTGCTGACGTCTCCGCTCTCGCCTGACGCCCCGCCTGCCGATCTTCAGGGGCAACCGGGATACAAGCCTACCTGGGGTGGCTTGCTGTTCGCCATCGGGCGCCCAGGTCGCCCGCCTGACTCGGCCCGCCGGGCACATCTGCTCTGGCGTCCTGGCCGCCCGCCTGATTCGCCTCGCCGGGCGCCTCTTGTCTGGCGTCCGGGCCGCCCACCTGACTCGGCCCGCCGGGCACATCTGCTCTGGCGTCCTGGCCGCCCGCCTGATTCGCCTCGCCGGGCGCCTCTTGTCTGGCGTCCGGGCCGCCCACCTGATTCGCCCCGCAGGGCACCTTTCGTCTGGCGACCGGGTCGCCCGCCTGACTCGCTCTGGCGACCGGGTCGTCCTCTGGACTTTCCCCCTCGGGTGCATCCCGTTTGGCACCAGGGGTGCCTTTGGACTGTTTTTGTTTTTCTCCTGTGCCCTCCTCCGGTCCCCCTTCCGCCCACCCTGCCTCGGTTTTGGTTGCTTGTCGGTTTGTTTTGGGACGTCTGGGATCCGTCCCTTGAGAGGGGGGTTCTGTCATGGTTTGTTGGGTTGTGGGTTTATTTTGAGGGGTTCTGTTTCTGTTTACGTTTATAGTTCCGGTTTCTGCCCCTGTCGCGTCTGCCTGCGTTAGTTTTGATTTAGTCCACCTGTCTGTTACCTGCGCCTCGTGTCCTCCAATCTGCTCCCTTTGCCTGTTGTCCCTGCCCAGCTGCCATGTGTTAGTTTGATTAGTTTGTGAATGTATTTAAGCCTAGTGTCTGTTACAGCCCGTGTCGGATCATTGTCTCTGTCACGTCATGTCATATTGTCTCTATGCATCACGCCGAGCTTTCCAGCGACTCCTCCTGCCAGCCTGCCCGTTGCCTGACCCTGTTTGTTCCTGACCACCCGACTGCCCGCCGAATTGACCGAAGTATTGGTATTTCGACCCTGTCTGCCTCTGACCACCCGCTAGCCTGCCGTCTTAATCTGTCTGCCCGAGCCCTCCTCCTGTCCCGCTCCCTCAGCCCGGCTCCCAGCCAAGCCCCGCTCTCCCGACTCCGAGACCCCCTAGACTTCTTCGCCACGCTCTCGTCGGCTTCCACAAACCACCTGCACATTCTGTTTAATAAACTTTCTGCATTTGCCCTTACCAGTTGTGCGTGCGCTTGGGTCCTCTCTCCTCCCGTCGTCACAAGGGGTTCACTAAAGTACACTTTTTACTTCAATTTTCAATTATTAAACATCATACATTGACTGTAATGTTATCCCTTCTCATTTCCATCCCCTTGGCTGTCTGGGAACACGGAGGGCCATTGTTACTTTCGGAATAAAGGCCCTCGGACACACACACACACACACACACACACACACACACACACACAGCAGAGCACTTTTGTGAACCGTTCACCTAAATTGAAGAACAGTTTTGTGATTTTGTGAGGCTCTATTTGAAGGCTCTGGGTTGGTAGCCATGACTTCAAAATAAAGGCTTGATAAAGTTATGGCATTGATGTCAATGTATTATTTGGGGTGTTTATTTTTAAGTTTGTCCATTATGTTCTTGCAGTTTCCTTGGCATGTTGGTGCACACCAAATAAACATAAACATATGGAATCGAAATAGTAAAAATTGTATATTTTTTTTAAGTACTCGTATTACCCATGAACTCATTTCATCCTTCATGTCAACTGAACAGACAGCCTTCACCAGATAACACACAGCAGTTTTACTGGCAATCCACAAACCATGTGGAGCCTGAACCATAGTGATTGTTTCATATGGAGCATGTATTATGTCCAACGAACTTGGCACTCTTTAACACAAATATTATTTGAAAACCACAAACAAGTGTCTTTTGTGCTTTTGTTATTACAGGCCCATTTTCCAAAAGCTGCTGCAATAACTCATGAAATGTTTCCTTCTCACATAATTGTTGAACATTATCGACATAGAAATACTTTCTTTTCAAAGTGCTAATTTTTCAAACGTTGCAACTTAGATATGTCCTATTACAAACACATTCGACAAATAAAGTCAGCATTAATACAAACAATAACTTTAATAGTGACCTTCATTCTGGGTACTACAACAAGCCATCTATGGTGCAGATTGCCAGCAAACTGGGACCGGTAACAATTGTCTTATTTAAGTGTCACCCAGAAATCCAAGCAAGGGCAATAACTTTACCAGCTACCGTAGAAAAGAAACGCTCACCTGCCACTGATGTTGCAGGGATTGAAAGTTTGCATTAGCAGCAAGTGAAGGATAATTGGATTGGTTTTGTCTCCACCGGGTCAGTGCGCAGAAACTGCGGGGAACAGTGGTTTCTTCTTGGCTAGGCGACTAATGTGATGGTGTGACGGCATCTCATACCTGGGTTCCAAGGTCTGGAGCAGCTGCTGAAATCCACTGCTTCCATAGTCAAAAATGGCTTCATATGGGTCGCAATGTCCACACAAATATCGTCTGTTAGTGTGGTAGCTATGGAAACTGGATGGGACCAGCGGAGATACAAAAGCATTCCTTATTGCCGCTTGCTTGTTTGGAGGCGTTTTTTGAACCCATGGTGAGCTTCAGGTTTTAATTGCGTACAGTTCGTTAGCTGTGGTGTATGTGGCATAATTTATTTGGTGGTCTTTGTCTTATCAGTCAATAAGTTGCTATCGGTTTCCTCAACTGGAAAACCAAAATGCCGCCACACAAGTGATTTGAAAGTAATCAGAGTATCCTGTCTTTGTCTTTTGGACTTCATTACTCTCTTTCTCTTTCTTGAAATAAGTGGCAGATTGCAAACAAAGTTCTGGTGCATACTGCCACCTATTGTACAAGAGTGTAACACTCATCTTTAATCCATCATCCTAGTTGCCCTTCACCGCACTTCTGGCTCAACAAGCTGCACGAATGTTCAAAATAGTTATAGTTATCTCATTGTTTTAAAATTTTCAAATATATTTTTCCATTTTCAGTTTTTATTCATTTATTTTTAATTTGGGCAGTTGTGGTCCTCCCTACAATGCAAGGGACTCCACACAATGGCAAGTTGGCATTGCATTGTTTTGTCATTGAAATGTGCTTGGCCAGATCATGCTTGAAAAAGAGACCTCTGTTTCAATGATGAGTTTTTCTAGTTTCCATAAAGGTTTCCATAACTTTCATATTAGCCCAAACCAGAAAAGGATTAATTGTGCTACCCACAAGCACGTATGAAGTCACAGTGCAATGTGAGAAAAAAAGTCCATTGCCTGGTTTGCCTGCCTTTTACAGTCCCTTTTGTTGATAGTTAATCGGTTAAGTAATCAGGACTTTTTTTTTTCCAGGCCCTCACCACCATAGAAATTCAAGATTCAAAGTGTTTATTGTCATGTGCACAGTGTGGAAATAGAGAGAACAGAAGAGAACAATCTGTGGATTTTGAAAAGGAACCACCACATATTGGTGTGTACATATTGGTGTGTTTTTGTCTTTGCTGGCACGCAGTGATGGATCGCAGCGGTTGCCGGTTTACCTAGCCTCATGATTTCCTGTGCGTGCATGTAACAAGTGGAGTTTGGCAGGATTAATGAGCGTGCAGCTTGCTGAACGGGTGTTTGGCTCTGTGAAGCAGTCCATCATGGCCTGATGCCGAGAATGGCCATACACTCACATACACGCAAACACACACATACTTGCACAAAGAACACGTGCACATAGGTATACACAGTGCTCTTTGCAATTTAACCACTCACACCTGCTCTTAATTGCACATGCTTAGCCCTGTCCTTTTCAGCCCGATCCCCATTGGAGGACACATGCATTAAATGTCGACATCTCTCATAGTCTAAAGTCCTTCGACCCTGCAGCTTGTAGGAGGCAAATTGTTGTAAGCCTACTGAATTTTTGTGAGTAACAGACATTGTGGAATAAATACCAGTAGTTTTTATGGACAGAGCTTGTCAACCCACTACCAAATAAATTTCAATTATTCTTTTTTTTCTCACAATAGTGATTGTCATCAACATGATTGATGATCGTCATCTTTAAACCGTACTTATTTTGTTGCTCATGTGATTGGTTTAACTCCTGTAATCACTGTTAATTTGACCAAAATGTGAGAAGGAAAACAAAAGCAGGCTTAGTCACATGGCAAGCGGCGTTACCAATCAGGGGTGTTCTTAACTCATTCACGGCCAGCCCATTGGCTCTTTGGGGTTGAGAGCTGTTAGTGGCAGTGAATGGAGTCATTTAGGTTGTTCATGTACAGTAGGCGATTCAGAAATGTGAGTGTGTGTAACCTTTCACAATTCAAGTCATTATCATTTAAAAATGAAGAGAAGAAAACACTTTGTTGTGTTCAATGCTGTATACTAATGACTTTAGGCTGGCAAAGAAAAAAATCAATTTGATCAGCTTTCACTTCTAGCCTCCACATACAACATACAGTATACATAGTTGATATGCTCATATAGGTGTACTTGCGTGAATATGAATGAGTGTTAAGTTGCTGTATTTGAGTTTATCTGTGCACCTAGGTTTTGAAAAGGGGTTGCATTTAAAAAAAAAATTGTTTTATGTTTGCGTATTTCTGTGTGCATGTGTGGCCCTAAAAGAGGCTGGTAGAGAGAAATATAGACGGGTAGAGCAGAAATCAAATCACTTAATTGCTGCATTTTTCATCTCCATCTTTTGTTCCAGGGCGGCCGGCAAGCGACTCTGGCTGTGATTCATGGACGCGAGGGAGGCCTGTGAGCAGCACCATCCCTCATCAGCACCCGGCCGCTTGGGTACCCAAAGCACCCACACAATTACAGTGATTAATATGAGTTGTTTTGGTTGTTTGTTTGTTTTCCCCTTCTTTTACTGACTACCATCATGTGGTTTCATTGGGAATGGGGGTGGTGTTTAATGCCGCACAGAGTTGTCAGAAATAAACAGTTCACCGTTTCAAGCTCATTCCTCTCTCCTAATTTTCACCTAGTGGGATTTTTAACCCACAGAGAGTAGGAGAGAGAAAGCAGAGATGTGAGCATGCGAGAAGGAGAGGGAGATTCAGATAAAAACGAGATAAATATAGGGAGAGGAAGGATGTGTTCATAGATGTTCCTAGGAGATAAAGGATATTGAAATGTAAAGGGGGAGTACAGATGTTGAGAATGCGTAAGTAACACAAAGGAAGAACACGATGAGATTCTGAGAAATATGCAACGTAGAGAGGGCTGTAAACAAGTAGAAGGAGCTGGATAAGGAAAAGGGGAATGTTCGTGTCAGTCATGCACCAGCTCTTCTACACTGGCATTTCTTTTTAATAGAAAGCAGCCTATTGTGCGCTCTTCTCAGTCTTTGTATATTCTTTTTTTTAATAGAAAGCATCCTATCTATCTATCTATCTATCTATCTATCTATCTATCTATCTATCTATCTATCTATCTATCTATCTATCTATCTATCTATCTATCTATCTATCTATCTATCTGTCTGTCTGTCTGTCTGTCTGTCTGTCTGTCTATAGATATCTATCCATCTGGTAATGCAGAGGATGTGTGCTCGCTTTCGGATCCAGCCTTTTGTGTTTGCGTGGTTTCCCCATGCCTGATGTTTTTCTTTCTGGGTGCTATAGTTTCTTCCCACCTTCCAAAAACATACATGATAGGTGTATTGGACACTTTGAAGTGATTTTAGTTGTGTTTGTGGGGATGTATGAAAGGTTGTTGGTCTTTATATGCTCTGCGATTGGCTGGCAACAAGTTCAGGGTGTAATCCAACTACTGCGCCAAGACAGCTGGGATAGGCTCCAGCACAACCACAACCCTTGGGGGGACAAGCAGTTAAGATAATGGATGGAGAGATGGCTACACATTTCATATACTCCTCTGAAGTTGGCAGGCGATGCACAGTAGCTTTGTATAAGCCGCAAGCCATTTGAATAATGAGTAGCCTATTTACTTCACAACAATGCCAAAATCTGCACTGCTCCTTTTGCAAGCTTCCACATTTATTATAAGAAATTGACAAACTGCAGAGAAAACAGGCTTAACACATGTCAAATGCATACTGTGTTATGTATAAAATAAGGGGAAATGTTTGGATTTTTATTTCATGGGATCTTTAAAAAAATGATCTTTATTTGAATGTCTTAAGATTGTTTACATTTCAAAACAAAAAAATTGCCTCAATCACATTACAATTTGCCATTTTATTGACTTTTCTGCTTCGTGCTTACACTCAAGTTGGTGAAGTAAATAACTCCAAAGGCAATATTTCCTGCTGTTGCTCCTTCACCTGATGAACACTGGGTGGTTTTAACAGTGTGAAGCACAGTGTGAAATCAACACTGACAATGATCATTCTTCAGAACTACTTTTTTTTTTTAGCATCAAACTGAAGTCACAATTATTTTCTCGTCTGACATCTAACAAGTCAACATGTTTTTTTTCGGGGGAGGGGGAGTTGTTATTCTATTTCTCCTCCATTGTACTGTATGTGCAACAAAACATCTGCTGTGTGACTGCATGTTGTTTTAATGAATTTTCTACTGCATTCGAAAGATGTGGAAATGCCCGTGGACTGTCATCTGAAATATTTTCAGCATTATACATTAAACTTGTAGACTCACTATTGTCTCAAAATACACAAGTATTCATATTTGTTTTAGAAACATGCACCCACTTACTCTTGTTTTTTTGTTTTGTTTTTTTTGTAGTCGCTCATCATGCTGTCTAAAGAGGTTGTGTTCTATAAAACTGAATTTTTACATTAAACAGCAATGTAAATCATTGTAAAAGTTTTCAACATGATGGGGATGAAGATTTTTTGTGTTTGATGTTTTGTCCGGCTCATGCATCACATTCATTGTCTATGATGTATGATAGTTGACAAATGGAATTTGGTAGGTTGGTGACTTTTTTCTGTGATGTTTGCCGGATCAATAATCTGTTATGTTTTGGGAGGTTATTGGTGTTTTTTTGTTTCTTTCCTGTTGTGGGTTTGCATTAGATTTTGTGTTTCTTTCATGTCTTTGGTTTGAATTGTTCTTAGTTTTTTTGTTTTTCTGTGCCCCTTGTGTCAGTATCTTGTTTGGGGTGATTGCGTTCGCCTCTCCTCGTCAACCTGCTTCCGTCGTGTCTGCCAATCAGTTCCCTGCTCCAAGTATGTCCTGCCCAGGTGTTCCGTCTCATCTCATCAGTTTTGAGTGTAGCTAGTTTGCTGTTTTCTTTACGTTCGTGTTGGGTCATTGTCGATGTTGACATCATCCAGATAGCAAAAGATGTGAATTCAATGTTGAATTGTGGTCAGAATGGTTGATATTTGGTTAAGGACACTGATACAACCATAAATCGATCAACCAATTGATGCCCAATTAACCATTGTGAAAAATATGTCATTTAATCAACGTTGTTTTGTGTTCTAATTTTAATATTTGAATTGCCTACAACTAATCAATGTTGATTTAACATATGCTGTTTGTCCATTCTCAGACCTATTACAATATTTAATATTTCGATGTGTTTGAAAACATATCAAATCTTTTTCATCCTCTTCCTGCTAAACAGTGGCACGCTCAAACAAACTGAGCAATTGTGTGCCCCGGTACTGAATGGTCTTGTGCGAGTCAGCCAGTCAAAAGCATACATATACAGTGCCTTATACCAAAACAAGATCTAACGCTACTGCTGTAGTTAAGGAGTTAGCATGGATAAACCTCTTTGAGATGAATACGGAAAAAAACTGTAATTGTACTTTTTTTTTCCTCCTTTTCCATTATAAGTTTAAACACCGCAGCACTGAAGAAAGAACTGGCCCTGAGTGTCATTGGTCACTGACCTATGACTGTTATGTAAAGTAAAATGTAATATTAATGACATGTTTTCATTTTTAAGTTAGCTTTCACACACTTTTGGAAATATGGTAAATGAATAATCTAATACACGTTGTCTGCTAACATCCCTGTGTGTATATTATAGCCTACTGGTATCGATGATGACACTTGTAATGATAGGTTATGAATGTTATGATGTTGACCTATCAGCAGAAACTCATCGGTGAAAAATGTACATGTACTGTATATTACCATTTAGAATATGGTTGAATCAATATTGATTTCTAACACTGATTCAACATAAAATCAACTAAAATGTCCACGTAGATCCAAATTTGGATAATGCAACCATCATCCAAATGTGAATCCACATTGATATGTTGTCAGTTATGGTTGAAAACTTAAAGGTGATTGATTCAACATGTAAGTGACAGACCACTTTTTTGTATAATTTCAGGCTTTAATATGGATTCAATAGCTCTGCCTCAGCCTTTTTCAACGTTGATTCAGCCATATTTTGCTATCTGGGTATTGTTGCTGTCAGTTTCTCATTGTCCTTGTGAGTTTTATTCCTGTGATTTCTTGAGTTTATCGTCATGTCTTTATTGCTAAGTTTATTTCTGCGTTTTTCTGGTATGTCATTTATTTTTCGTCATCTTCATATTAAAAAAATATTTTTGAGCACTCCCTTCCTGTCTGCCTCCCTGCACTTGGGTCCGCACCTCTCCCCACCATGCCTCATTCCCCTAAAGCAGGAAGTTATTCGAAGCAGTAAACAGGCAAAATGTTGTTGCAAAGTAAGCAGAGTGCAGTAATGTAAGATATATATTCCGGCAATTAAATTGTTTTCATAGTTTGAATGGATTGGACTGGAGCAGTTAAAAAATATAAATGCATATCTCGATGCATTTTGTGTTTTGCAGAAATTTCGGAAACTGATAGCATTTAAACATTAAAAAAGTTAATTGTGCTCCCGACAGAAAATGGCAAGGTTACTCCCAAATAACGATACCAAAAGATTAAATGGATAGTAACTAAATGGTGTAGAACCATGAAATCTCACTACTTTATTATTTACTAACACACACAAGTTGAGCTTAAGCAATATTTATCAATACATGGATCACAACAGGCAGTTAATGAGGAAGACTTCATTTCACCCATGGCCTCAGGGCACACCATGATCAGTGTGTACTTGATGTGTATGGGTGTATAGACTGGAGCTGGATTTTAAATATTAATCTCAAGGTCAAAGGGACAAAGCTTTTTGATATTCATGCAGGGCTCTGTACCCTCTGCCTAGTGCTGAAGCACTCCCTGCACTGCTGCTTTTCTCACTGGGTCATTATGTCTGCTTCACTTTCTTTTTCTTACTGAGATGTGTTGGCACAATATTGAACCTGACTGTGTCCGCTCAGAGGCACACAACCTGTGCAGTCATTAAAAAGTGGTAACGTGTGGAGAGCTAGAACCACTGAAAGTCATTTGCACCTACCGTATAAGATGGATTTGTCACATACAGTTGTGTACAATCTGTGTTGCTGAACTTTCGAGCTTGTTAGAATTGTTCTAAAACATTGAAATAATACAAATGGACCAGCAATATCACCTGCATGAAGCCATTTTTAAACCTTGGTGAACAGTACTGATTTATATGAAAGCTTAAAGTTGACTTGTTTCTTCTGTATCATACAGTGGTACCTCCACTTATGAACATCTCTCACTCTGAAGAATTTAGGTTATGAAATGCCTCTCTAGAAAAATATTGTGTCTTGTCATTTTTGGATTAAAAAAACAAACAAAACAAAACAAAAAAAAACCAACAACTAAACAACATGCCCTCATTGTTTGATTTGTTAAACTTTAGAACCTTTCAAACTTCATTTACATTGGTCTATAAAAAAAATAATCAACATAAAGTGTCCTCTTTTGGATCATGGAAGAGATCTGTTATAAAAAGAAATAACTTAATAATTATTATATATTTCCCAACAAAAAATATCAACAGCAGACCTGTTCTAAAAAAGAAGTAATTATTAAAAAAAAAAAAATGTCCACAGAAAAATAATAAACATATAGTGTCCTTTTTTGGGATCATAGTCAAGATCTGTCCACATAAATACATCATTAACTTAATTATTAATAAATAGTTGTCCACGAATAATCAAAATTGAGTGTCAGACCTGTTTAAAAAAAACAAACGAATTTTAAATGACTTTCGCATGTTTGTTCGTTCCAAATCTCCACTATCCCTTGGAGTTTCTTCTAGAACCCCCAAGAGTATCCATGCTCCATTTGAGAACCACTGGTGTATTTTAACATGTTTCAGGTGGTGTTGCGCCAATCTTGGCGAACTGGTGCACATACGGTTGCTGTGTTTCTGGCACAAATATTATGTGATCAAATAAAGTAGGTTGCGCTTGGCGTAAAAAGAGGCGCATATTAATATTTGTGCCAGGGCATGTCTTGTTTGGCCCTGTTTGTGAATTGACCAGTTATGCTTCGGCGGACGTGGCAGTGCTATCACCATGTGACATAACTGAGAATTTTGTTACAAAAAGTAAACTACATTTTGTACTACCTAAAAGGTGACGTATTTTGCAGAACTATTTTGCCCATAACTATAGGCATCGGTCATTAAAGTTTGTGTTATTCTTCATCCAAGCATGACATCCTTAAATCACCACTCTGAATTTTACACAGATCTAAGACATGATGTGAAGATGCATACAGGTACACACTTCAAATTTTTGTAAAAGAGCATTAAATGTCCGAGGTTTAAAAGCGGATGAATCTAACATGATGCAAATGCAATCTAGTTTCAGTTTTGGTTCAGCTTTAAAATATTCAAAAATGATGTTTTCCTAAGGTTCACTCATTTGTGACTCCTACATTCCTAAAATCCATTGTAATATAAATATCTTTAACCTTCATTTTATAAAATAGAGCTTGTCCATTTCCCTTGCCTCTCAATACATATATTTGTTTTGTCAGCCTGGCCCTATCAGAACATGTATCTGTCGGTGTGTTTTAACAGACTAGCTTCTGGCTTACCCATCAATGTCAGTGTAACATTCCTTCTCTGGTTTGTGCAGAACTCAGTCAGGTACGTAACTGACTGCTCGACTTCCACATAATTACACGAGCTTGACGTAGTAGGAGTGCCTTGTAAGTGTGTGTGTGTGTGTGTGTGTGTGTGCCTCTGTGTGCGTGTGTCTTTTCACCTTCTGCAGAAACATGTCATTTCCACTGCTCCTGTCCTTCTGGTAGACGGATACAATATTAAGAGCTACAAATCGGAGCGTGAGCTGAGAGGAGACGTTGAGTAGGTGTGGGGATGGGGAGACGAGGGGAGGGAAGGTGGAAAGATGACAGTAATAATAGTACATAGACAATTGTCAGGGAGGGAGACAGCAGCGATTGTGTGCAGAAGTAGAAGATGTCGAACAACAAAGCATCGACAAAATGGATATCAGACAAATCTAGGTATAAGGAAAAAAAAGTAAAATTCTTTTATCTTCTATCATCTCAGTCTCATTAAAATGTATTTCAAATAAAATGTTTACTGTAGGCTCAGTTATATTTTTACAGTATGTTTGATGAATTTTAATGATGGTTCACTTTCTATTGAATTATGTTAATATACTGTATGTTTTTGTATGAAGTGCAATGATAGGAGGACTGTGTTCCCTCATATCAATACACACTACAACATCTTCTTGTTAATTTTCTGGAAAAGGGACATATTTAAGGTCACATATCATGATATTTTAGACTTTTCACAGTTAAATACAGTATATGTATACACATGGCGAAAACCTACCTTTGTGGCTTATTGGCAGTTTAATTTCTTATAAAATATGAGTAAAGTGATCCCTCGTTTTTAGCGGTTAATGGGGACCCATGGTCGTGCCGGGGGCCAAACATGTGATTGGCTCCCAGCTTGACCGGTCTGACGACAGCATGTGTGACTGGAAAAGCCCGGCGCTCGGACACGCCTATAAGACTCGTGATTGGGGACCATGGGAATTGGGGTTTGAGGGGATTACAAGTTCTGTCTCTCAGAATTTACTCGTGTGAAAAACACAGAGACAAGGATCCCAAGTGACAAGACACTGGATTTCATCCAGGGCTCATAGCACCGCTCTTACACCGCTTTGAATTTGGATAATTGTACTATTGACCAAAGTGGCGCCGTGGTATTCGACTAAACTCTCTCTTTTCAAATGCATGTTAAGAACGCTACGAGAACGGCGTTCTTTCACTTTTGCTCTATCGCCAAGATCCGCGATTTTAAGGTGTTGTTTCTTATCAATTTTACGCAGTTTAGTCCCTTCTTATCTTTTTGACTTAGCATCACTGTATGTTTCGTCCCGACAACTTGGGTCACAAAACGCTAGTATGTTAATTACCCAGGCTAAAAAGAAGTCACAGGTTTTTTCATTTGCGCACCAGAACTCTGGAATGCCCTACCAATGGAAGTTAGCGGAGCCACTTCACTTCTTTAAATCCCAATTAAAAACAATTTTCTACACTCAAGCATTTAGTTAAAGGGTCTGTCTGTCTGATTACAGCTTTTCTCCGTCTTGCCCCCTTCTCTTGGTCTAGAAAAGGGTTAGCTGGGGAGAGACGAATTGAATGCCGTCATGCAGACTTGCACCGATCAACCGATGCAGATTTTGTTAGGATGGACCCACTCGGCCAGACTGTGAGGAGGATTTCACCCAATTGCCTGCTGTCAAAGCAGCTTTGCATTGGACACTTACTGCTTAATATAGCCCAACATGTTATTTTTAGCACTAGGCATTTAGTGCTACCTGTTGAGCCTCCCACCTGCGGTCCTCTCCAAAGTTTTCTCATTTTCCCAGATGGAGTTTTTTCTTCCTCTTTTGGGCTCTTTGTTTAGGGGATGCCGTTGTGTATTTCTGATCTTCTGTATGATTTATTTTTCACCTGAGAAGCTCTTTGAGACTGTGGTGATGCAGGGCTATACAAATGAACTTGACTTGTTACATGCATAACTCTCGCTTTATTTTCTCCCCTCCAGACCGCCAAAGGTGTACAGTTTTTATACAGCATGAATGTACTGTGTAAATTCATCCAATTCACATGGTTCATTTCTGTACAATAAAGCTTACATGAACTTATAGCGATGGTCTCTCCATCGGGTGCAATTTTGAGAAATGCATTTGTAACTTTAGGGGAAATCCACTCTTGTATTGGTGAAGCTTTATCATGATTACTTTTGTGAAATGACGACGATCACAAACGCCTGATAGCTGTCTGGTCGTATGGTGCAAAATCTCTTCTACCCAACTCTAGTGTAAAACCGGGAGTATGAATAGTGTGGTCATGTGGTTATGCTGCATGGGCGGTACAAGGGCCTTCATCATGGCTTTGACATCATTATATATCTTTTTATCTACTAGGGCAGAAGAGGTGCTGAGAGGGCAGAATAAGCAAGGAATTCTCAGAAATGACTCAAGGAAGGACACTAACACTTTGGGGGTAATTAGGGTGAGGAATTAACATTGTAACATGGTTAAAAGCTCCAAACAGTTACATTTCCATGATAAGAAGCCTTTAAATGTTTACACCCATGTATTAATAATACCAGAAATAGATAATAGCTTAATTTTGAAATTCCAATCAATCATTTGAGTCATACTTCACCTTCCTTTTTTTCTTAATACACTTTGAAATTGATGTCTTTTGATAAGTGCATCATCATCATCAACAACCATATCATTTAAGTATATCCTTTCTTACGCTTGTTTATGTGTTTTAACCTTAAGCCATAGCCGAATACCAGCAATCTCAAATACATTCTCATATCATATCGAAGTTAAATTCTAGCAATGTCAGAAGTAGAGTTTTGTAATACTGACTACAGCTCTTTTAAGTAGAATTATATGTAACAAACACTAATTTGAGACTCATTTACCGGTACATGTATACTGTATATATATATATATATATATATATATATATATATATATATATATATATATATATATATATATATATATATATATATATATATATATAATATCCATCCATCCATCCATCTTCTTAACTGCTTATCCTCACAAGGGTCGCGGGCTATCTTTGGGAAATGGGCAGGGCACACCTTGCCAGCCACACAGAGTGTCTGATATTGACTAACATGCATATTTTAGGAAGGTGGGAGAAACCCAGGGTACCGAGCGAAAACCCATGCACGCATGGGGAGTACATACAAATTCCACACAGGAAGCCTGGAGCCAATGATATCTGCACTGTGGGGAAGATGAGCTAACCAGTCTGCCACCCTACTGCCCAAAATTGCAATAGTCAAATGTAAAGCAGAATAACCATGTGTAACAGTTTAAGTATGTGAAATGATTTTTAGGGTGATAAGACAAATTTTGACTGATGTGATAATACTAAAGCAGTAAAGAGTTGAGATGATCCACCATTCATTTTCTAGAGCCACTTATCCTCACAGGGGTCACAGGCTTGCTGGCTCCTATCTCAGCTGGGGACACCCTGAACTGGTTGCCAGCCAATCGCAGGGCACACAGAGACGAACAACCATTCACGCATCATTCACAATTTAGTACTGTATGTCCGATTCACCTGCCATGCATGTTTTTGGAGTGTGGGAGGAAGCTGGAGTGCCCGGAGAGAACCCACGCGGGCTCCACACAGGAAGGCAGGCGCCAGGTGGATTTGAACCGTGACCTTTGAACTGTAAAGGTCGGCGGACGTGCTATTCACTGTGCCACCAAGCCGCCCCGAGTTCATATGGCCGCAAAGTCCTCTGTCACTTCCTTTTTTTAGTTTTTGCTGTGTTTTGAAACGGCTTACATTAGATACATGCATATTTATTCCAATAATGCCAGTCCAAAGAAAAAAAAGGTCATTTTAGGTGTGTAGAAAAAATGTTGTATAATTAATGTATTAATATTTTCAACTGTTTTGGTTGTTTTGGCTGTTTCGGTTTGGTATTTTTAACCCCAGGCGGGTCTACACTTTCTGCATCTGCAGAAACTTAGCTTGCCATGTACCCCAGTTTAAGCTTCTAGACACACACATGCATGCACACACATGCATGCACACACACATAGCAGTACTGACTGACTGGCCCCAAAGCACCTAGCCTGTCCCACCTGGTGAGCACGGAACCCCACTGCACAGCCGGTCTGCTGTTCCATAGGTCACATCAGAGCCTGGCACACTGTAGCCCTGTTGACAGCTTGTTGTTTACAGTATGTGCAGCCAGCATGGGGTAGACACTGCAGATCTGGGGCCTGGTGGGAGGCGGATATCACGATGGGTGTTTTCTGGGGGCTGGGGGAGGAGGGGGGGGGTTATGAAGGTGCATTGGCTTAGTGACGGGGGGTTGATACTGGCAGGGGGTCCAGGGCAGGTTGCATAGCGAGGAGCCCCTGGCGTGCAGCCCAGCAGTCTTTGATGCTCACTGGTTCTGAGAGAAAGAGGCAACAGAGGGAGAGAGGGGAGGAGAGAGGGGAAAGAAGATGAGGAATGAAAGAGGAAAAAGGTTACCTGTGGATCAGCCAACCTTCAGCACAGAAGGGTGGCGGGAGGTTGGGACTTTGATGTAAACCCAGGTTGGATGAGACCATTGATCGCAGGAGGAAAGGCTAGTGTGTCTGCAGAGGAGGTTTGATGACATGACGATGGCTAAAGTTTAACTATGGCGAGAACTTTCCAGAGAACAAGCGGTTGAGCTGAAGTGCCATGTTGTAGCTGCTGTAATGACATGTACTCTATGTATTGATAGCAAACCTGGAAGTTTGCCACCGAAATTTAAGAAATCTTTTTTTTCTGGCTGTCTTGTGTTTGGAATTTGAGTGTCTTTCTCCCATGGCTTTGCGGGATGAGCGATGGGATTTTGACTCCCTTTGTACGAGTGTGTTGGTTCGTGCACGAGTGTGAGACAGTGCATGAGTAGGCATGTAGGTGTGTCTTCAACACCACTAGTCACACACCTCATAACACCCGCTGGGTCTAGCACTCTCCGCAACACATGCAAGCTCCCGCAATGCATCCGTGGTTCAAAGCTCCACATCCCAGGAGACTTTGCTAACAGTGAGGTACCAAATCTCCTACTAGGAAGTGATGCTCGGAAGTGACACACTCCCCTGCTGAGACTCAACTCTGACAATTCACTGAGGTGGCTCCTGAAAAGATACGCAAAACAAATTATATATCCAACTGGTATGAACTGAATGTATATTTTCCCCTTATTGATCCTATCGCTACTTTTTCCTACTTAAACGGAATAGTTTCTAGTCTGGCCTGCTCTAAGTTCAATATGCAGCATAATAACACTTCAAAGTTAAACAAAACCACAAATCTCCCATCTAAACCCATGTTTTTGATTATGAGAAATGTTCTGGTATATGTTGAAGCAATAATGAAGTGATAGTCACCCAGCATAAATAAAATATTTGGCCGCTAGAAAAAATAACAATTTACAAGATTTTCATTTACAAGTGCCTCGATCAAAAGTGTCAAACTCCAGTCCTTGAAGGCCAGTATCCTGCATGTTTTCCGGTTGTTTCTTCCCAACACACCTGATTCAAATGATTTGCTCATTAGTAATCTCTGCAGGATCTTGAAAATGATCCTAATAGTTTGAATCAGGTGTGTTTGAGAGAGAGGGTTAGAAAACATGCAGGACTGGAATTCTGTGGCCTAGATGATCATACTGTACATATTTACTCAGAATATAGGGACGAGTCAAAAACACAGTGATTTTTACATTTACAGTATCTCCCTACATCTGTACATCTTGGCTTTTTTAAAATCTCAAATGTTTTTTTTTTCAAACATGTAAAGTATACATGCTTTAACATTACTTTGCAGATTCAAAAAGTCCGTTTCGAATGTAATCAGTTATGTTCTTTCAAAATACAGAATTTACATTCACGGTTTACACGCATTTTGCATAATAATAATAAAAGGAAAGTCTTATTAGATGTTTTCAGCATAGTTGGGCTGTCTGTTCTTGAAAAAACTACTCAAGTACTACTACCTGGTGAATAACATCTGATATATTAATGTTTATATTAATCAACATCATCTAGGCATGCATATATTAGGAAAATATTGTAACAAAAATGGTCTTGAATGTAAAGTGTAAAGCAGCATAAATGACTCACCTGGCTAACTTATTGCTCTCTAAACTGAACATCTGTGAAACGAAGGCATTGACTGATTGTCAGACTATTCCTCCAATTGTGAGTGCTATTTTGGGCACGCGTTATATACAGACACATTATAGACTAATTGGTGTTATACTTGCACTTGCCTTTTTTTTTTTTTTAACAGCATATATAATGAGTATCATTTATTTGGGATTTTTGCCATTTGGACTTTGGCGTCAGACACTGTATATTAATAATGTTTATATTTTATCTTTAAACTGAACATAGAAAGTGATAACAACAATCAAGTCTGTTAAGATGTAGTGTGCCAAATGTGTTTTGAACCTCCATAATCCACTGTGACAAAGGTGTTTGCAAACTAGGTGGTTATTGATGACATTTAAATCATAACCGGATCCTTGCCTAAAACCAAAGCTTTTCAAAGGACAACTGGTCAAACAAAAATCCTTGGGGAAACGCGGTACAGCAGTCCTATCTCATTATTGAAGCTAGTGCCCTCACATTTAGCCTTGTTAGCTGATGTTGATGTACGACATGAGGGATTCAAGGGTTAATTATAGATCTTGTCAGAACTTGGACCAGGCCAGCTCAATAAGGGGCTGCAGTTATTGACATGGCAACTTGTGTGTATGTAATTGTGACGTGCACACGTCTGCTGGTTGTCTTGAGGCATTGGCTTTGGTGGTGACCCAGGGCCACCTCTGTCTCGGCTCACCGCCTGTAATGACACAGCTCAGACCCCAGGGATGAATCTGAGACCCAGAGGCCTCTGCACACTCAGAACATTGCTGGAAGGACACCTGCCCTGCACTCGCCATATTAGATCCTTCTCCAATCACTGCTTCTCTGTTTTAATACATTTGATGAAACAAAACAATATTGGTTTGGCTAAAACGTGTTTTTAAGGTTTGGAGAGGTTCTACATTTATTCGCAGAGCAAGAATAAATTCCAGTAAGAACATGGTGATGACTCACAGATTTATGCATACATTCATACACATGATTAAATGAAAGGCAGGAGAGCTTTTTTTTCGCAATTCATTTGATAAATACCTGTTATGTACATTTTACAAACATTTTAAACATTTAAGGTAGGCACCAGCGACCCTCGTGAGGGTAAACGGCTATAGAATATGGATGGATGGATGAAAAACAAGGACCAATACACATTTGAAAAGCACAGACATTTTGAACGCTCACTAAACTGACCAAAATAACTAAATACATGCAACTAAAAAATTGAAAACCTGGTATGAAAGTGCTTTTGAGGGGCTCAACCTGAGGCATGGTTTTCAAAAAATCTTTCCTGTAGCTGGCCGAGCCAGCATCGGCTTTAGAACTGCAAATACTGTATATGCTCTGATCTTTTTGCTCTTGACAGAACACAGGCTGTAGCAGTCTGCAACTGCAGTGTTCTCCATTTGTTTAATGTTTTTTTTTCTTCTGTTGTTGTTGTTTTTTTTTTATGGGAGTCCAGAAGATCATAACGAAACACAAATTAGTGTTTGATTTGATTTATTGAACATATAAACACAGTACAATCAGGAAAATAGATAAGTACAAATAAAATAAAATTACAAAATAATATGTAAAAAACATGTACATTTACGAATTCATCAACTTCAAATCCTTATGTGGTGGCAATGGATAATGACAATTTTAACGATATTGACAAGAAAGAAATAATTCATCACCAGACTTCATTCAAGTCCAGCCATTTCAGGCCGGCAAATGGGTTT
Source organism: Hippichthys cyanospilos (assembly GCF_059441005.1). Classification (NCBI taxonomy): domain Eukaryota; kingdom Metazoa; phylum Chordata; class Actinopteri; order Syngnathiformes; family Syngnathidae; genus Hippichthys; species Hippichthys cyanospilos. The sequence goes on from NC_142371.1 coordinate 10,454,222, forward strand.
AATCCAGCTGGCAAGATTATTTTGTAATGTAAAGCAAAATTTTGAGCTGAATTTTTTCAACAAATGAAACACTTGAAATGTTTTATGATTAATAGTAATGTTAATGTTTTGTGATTAATAATTGTCCTATTAACAGTATTAAAAAAAGAATATCTGATGTGGGGTGGCTCGGTGAAACACCGGTTAGCATGCCCGCCTCACAGTTAAGGGACCCGATTTCGAATCCAGCCGGCTCTGGCCTTCCTGTATGGAGTTTGCATGTTCTCCCCGAGCTCGAGTGGGTTCTCTCCGGGCACTCTGGCTTCCTCCCACACTCCAAAAGCATGCATGGCAGGAGTATTGGACATGATACAATGTCCTGAGGTGTGATTGGGTGCGTGAATGGTCGTTGGTCCCCGTGTGCCCTGCAATTGGCTGGCAACAGTTCAGGGTATATCCCACCTGCTGCCCATAGACTGCTGAGATAGGCACCAGCAAACCTGCGACTTTTGTGTGGAAAAGGGGCGCTAGAGAATGGATGAATATCTGAAGTGAATGTTTTAAAATGATATACATGTATGGTGTACCATGGTTTTATTGGTCCGTCCCACTTGAGAATAGATTTTCCGCAAGCTAAAATGAGTTGGACACCGCTGAATTAGAGTGTTCAATACTCCTACCATGCATGTTTTTGGAGCGTGCAAGGAAGCCCGGGGAGAATCCCCAATTGCACAAGGAGAATATGCAAACTCCACACAGGGAGGCCAAAGCAAGCTGGATTCCAACTCAGGTCTCTTAACTGTGAGGCAGACATGATAACCACTCTCCACTGCGCTGCCCCACGTCAGGATAGCATTTTTGCACGACATGCTGGTGACTGCTATTTTCATTCCCTGTGCAAATCTAGCACCAAGTGCAGCATACTGGAGTGCATCTGAGAAGGGTGCAGGTGGTCGGGGCCATTTCCTTGTTGTGCACAGTTGCTGCAGGGAATGTTGCAAAATTATTGACTAAGGAAAGCCTTTACTGTCATTTTACAGTTGGATGATATTTTAAAATATTTTTCATACCTCATAATAAGTTTGTATATGGTATCGTTACCAGTGCAACCCATAAAGGCAAATTAGTGCAAAGCACTGATGGATGGACATCATATATCCAATATGGTCATATTTAAATGACAGTGAGAACATGCAAGGTCAGGTTATCTGTAGCGCAAACAAACCCCATTAAAACTAAATCGAAATACAAACCAGGTCAAAACAAAGTATTGTACCGAATATGCAGTCCTATTTTAGCCCTATATTAAAGACAACTGACTGGCTTCAACTAAATTCCCCATTTGATAAGTGGCACTGTATTCGAGGCAGTGTCGTGTGGAAAAAGAAAACGAATTTCATTCTCACTTTCTTATAATGTGTTTGCTGGTGCACCCCCTCCCTACTCACTTACCCACCTACGGAAACACACACCTGCAGAAACACACCACAACCTCCATCTCTGTTGACAGGGTAAATTGTACAAAAAGCTTTTAAGGCAATTAGTGGATTGAGCTTGAGCCTTTCTTCCCATTCGCTCTGTTCATTAGCAGCTCCTCCAGTGTCTGATATTACCATCACTCCAAGCTGGCATCAACACCACTCGTTCCTTGTGTGCAAGAGAGTGTGTTTGTGTGTGCATGCGTGTACACGTGTGTGCTGCCGAGTTTTGCATTCCACGTCAGCGTTACACGTATTTGTGTTCAATTTCAAATCCATTTTTAATTGTCACTTAAACTAAAGATCTTTACTGTTGTCTTGTTTATTCATTTATTGTTTTTGCGTTTTCAATTGGCAATAATAAAATAGAAAAATGAACGCCATTCAATGTGCTTTTGCAGACAGTATAAAGTATTGTTCCAATGCAACGATACATGGCTATAATGTTTTTTTTTTTTTTTGTGAACCTTTTGCTAGAAAAATTCTTGATAATCCTGGATAAGAATTGATAATCTGTGTGAGTCTGGGGGGATACAAATTTCAAATCTTGTAGACTTGATAAATCACACATTGCAGTTTTTTCTGCCATAAATCCCTTTTTTTTCTCGAATTAGCGGTCCTATTTCGTAATTAAAGTTTTCTGATCGAACATTCACTACATTTACCTCATTTGTTTAGCCTTGGGATGACTCCCAAGCCTACTATAATTCACACATTGCATATTTTTTTGCCATAATTCCATATCTTTCAATTAATCAGTCATTCACAATGGGAGGCAGTCGCTTTCGTTCTTGCTTTTGTTTATATGTGGAGAATCTGTGGTACGATCCCTGACCATGTTCACACTTTCTTTTCTTCTCAGATAAGTACTTGTGTGTGTTTTTTTTTGAAATTTTGATACTTCCAATTTCATATTATTCTACATAATCATGAGACGACTGCATGTATTTTTCTTATTCCCAATATAAATCCTTTTCCCACAAATCCTCATTTTCTAATCCAAAAAGTCCCATTGACTTACCTTGGGCAAATTGACATTTAACTACAGTATATACATTTACCAAAAAAACGTTTATTAAATTTGACATATGCACATTCATTATAATAATCTGTTTTAATTCCCAATTTATCGACTAATTAATAACAATTATTTTTATGCAGTTAAGTATTCACAAAAACAATCATTATTTTTCCATTTTTAATGATTTTTTTCAGTGTTTCCATTTTGATATTTTCATTTTTCACCAATTCAAGCATTACTCAAACATTCTTCATGATTTCAACATCATCCAGTCTTATTCACATTCATTCATTGCCTTTAAATAAGGGTTTTTGCATTTTAGTGGTACAAGAAAGATACAAAAAAGATTCATTGCGCTTCCCAATTGCTTTTATAAGTACAGTACTGGTTTAGAAGTCTAGAGCAGGGGTCATCAACATAGTGCTCGCGGGCACTGGGTAGCCCCCGAGTATCACATGAGCAGCCCGAAGACTTGTTCTGCAAATAGTTTACAAGTGATAGTGTCATGTTTGGTTGGGTTTTGTTGTTTTTTGGGTTGTGTGGGGTTTTGTTCATTTCCTTAGGTTCATGTTAGTTTCCCTTGCGGCTGCATTCCTGTCTGTGTCTCGTTAGTCTTATCTCGTCCACACGCCTGTTTACCTGCCCTCCGTGTTGCCCAATCAGCTTCCCCTGCCTTTGGTCTCCCTCCAGCTGTTACGTGTTCCCTCGTTAGGAGTGAAGTTTAAGTCCCCAGTTTGCATTGAGTTCTAGTCAGGTCATTGCTTGCTTCTTCGTCTTGCTGGTCCCCTTGAGTTTACTTTAGTTTCTGGTTCTGTTGCTGCTTTGTTCATTTTTCTTTTACTAGTTGTTCCCTGCCCTGTTTTATTATTAAACCTTCATTTTTTTTTTTTTTTTTTTTAGCTAGTTCCTCTCAGGTTTCCTGCATTTTTGGGCCACCTGCTTCCTCGCCTCCACTCGCCATGCCCCGTCACAATAAACGTGACAGATAGAGCATTGTGATTTCCTGGGAATTGTATCAACAATTATGCATATATGACATACATTAATTATTACACTTGAATTAGATATTTACTATAGCTGTTTCTAAATGATTGGGAGGAATCAATAACATGATCAAGGTCTTCACATAAATTGTTTGGGCGTTGCAAGTGAGGAAAAAAAACTCAACTTGTACAAAATGGTAATTTTGGTAAGTATAAATTCTTCTCTCCACAAATCTCTCCTATACTCTCCACATGTGTGGGTGTTATTTGTACAAATAGAGGACATATCTAAAGTGCTGAAAATGCTTGGCACTTTTTAACGATCCAATGTTAATGGAAGTTGGGTGTTTGAAGGGTCTACTGAAAAATTCTGATTTTGGAGATACAACGATTCCGCCTGACATCAGCGATATTCTGTGTGTGCGTGTGTTATGTGTGCGTGTGTATGTTTCAAAGAGTTAATTATGTGGAACACTAGAGCGTTACTGACTTTGAAGAGAGCATAACTGAGGGTCATACTGTACATTATTGATGAGTGACACACATTGCTGATACAGTCTCAAACATAAACATTGACTTCATGTGCAGTATTACTCAAGCACAGACACACATTTACACACAAATACTGTGTGTGTGTGTGTGTGTATATATATATATATATATATATATATATATATATATATATATATATATATATATAATCATTTGGAACTCATGCTTTCCCAAGGATATTTGCCTATATATTTTTTTCCTCTTCTAACATTTCTCTCACTTGTCCATATGGGACAGCAACTGGCACTACCTGCTACATTATTTACCAGAGCGGGTATCTGATCCCTGAACTTGAACTGATCTCATTTTGTATATCATGCCAAAATTAGGTAGAAACTAGAGCATGATTTCACACAAGCACACCACACAACCACACGCACACACGCACACCCACGCACGCACACACACACACACACATATATATTTACAGTGTATATATATATAGTGCACACATGTTAGATGTGTTGTTATGATGATCTACAGTAAGTAAGGATTCCTGCATTAATAATAGCATGGTTATTCTTCAGTCTAAATATGCTGGTTTAGTTACAGCAGCAACCCCCTTTGTTCTCATTCCAGTCATATTTTAATATTCTGTCTTCACATCTTATGATTGTCATTTGACTCAGCTGCTGATTTTCCTGAGGGGGGTTTGAAAAAAGAAAAAGAAAAAAAAAAGCACCCAGGGGCTGTTTGACAGTTTTATGCTCATGGCATGGGGATTGCAACTTTTCATTTTTTTTCTCTGTGTTGTACATTTTGATTTTAGTTCAATCATTGAATTTTGACTGAAAACAAAATAGTATAATGGTTTTACTCTTCTTTCAAAGACAATTTAGAAAGCTCAATTGTTGCACTTTGGGAGTTGTATTCTGACGTGGGAGAAAACCCAATGGACATACATACAGTACATACACGCACGCACACACACACACACACACACACACACACACACGCACACAACAAAATCATATTTGCAGCATGAAAATGTTCACAACAGGGGACTTTTCACTATAACAAATCTATCTCGGACGTAAATATATACAACGTGTTGTGCAATCTATAATCTGACTCAAGTCAAAAATAAAACCATCCAACATTTTAAAAATAAGAAAGAAAATACCAAATCTACAAGAAGCATTCATTTTCATACTTACATCAATTTCTTGCATACTGTCTTTCACTTTGCTTCATCCATCTTTCATCCTTATTACTTTTATCCTGTCTTCAAGTGTTAAGCTTGGTTCAAGCTTGACGTGTCCATCAAAGGACGTTATATCAGCAACTATGTCATTCTGCGCAGTGTCCACACGGAACAAATTTTCCACAACGCGTATCTTACGGAATTTCTTTACGATCGACAACATGGCGGACGAACTATTGCTGATGGAAGTTCACCGGTACAAACACTTGTATGCTTCATCTGAAAAGGAATACCGTGATCTAAATACCGTAAACTCCTGGCGAGCACCACATTGGGAAGAGATGAGGACTCTGATTAAAAACGTTTGGAAGAGTTTAGATCGTTTGAATCTACTAGGATTCTCTACCTTTGTTATACAGTAGTGTTGTTTGTATGCAGTAGAGTCCATTTACTGTCCCCTATAGTATAGGAGAATATCGTCTGACTGCGGGGGAAAGCTGCTCCGAGTATACTGTGCTGCAAAATGTGTGTCAAATGCGCGTCAAGTATAAACCAAGCTAGACTTTTTTGTTGCAGGCTTGCTTTCGCCATAGTGAATTTCAGTGCAATGTAAATGCAGAAAAGACCATTTAGCATTATGCAACAAGGAGGTTTTTTGTTGTATATGGAAGTAAGAAAAAGGGAAAAGATTCATCTCATGGATTTTTTTTCACACTGGGGGATTTTTTTGCTCATGCAGTTTTCATTGTGAAGGAGTTTTACTGTACTGTGCATAACTAGTTCTCTACCACTGCTTGACAACTTACACCTCTGAGTACAGGCACAAAAATAAATAATTATAAGTGCAAAAATGACTATCAGTGCCTTTGCCACTTTTGCTGTACCACTGAGACTGTCGCCATAGCAACCATGGACTGGTCATGGCACCCTAGTTTAGTGAGATGGGTGACAGTAAGAGGCAGTGAGCGATAGGCAGGCGATAAAAAGAGCAAAGACAAAGACAGAGGACTGGGATCATTAAATATCTTCCACAGTGTTCGACGTCACTTTTGTTTAGAAACAAAGACAGAGAGAAAGAGATACCCTCTATGTTAAAAGTGGCTTGGCCCCCTTTTCTGTATGGAGAGCACACTGCATTGTTCACTGATGTGCAGCTACGCACTATACCATTCCTCGCCAATGTTGTTGTTTTCACAATGCAAACGATGGTGTCTGTAATGTGGGCAACTGTTCTTTTACTCTCTATGATGAAGTGAGATTCCTTAGTCATAATGGCACCAGGGTATGTCTATAATGGACATCATGGTGATACAGTATTTTGCATGAGTGTTCCATCACTCCATAAGATAACAGAAGGATGGTCCTTAAGCAGCAGTAGCGTGTCAGGATAATACTCAGGTGGCTATTACTCCTCACGCGCAGGTGTGTGACTCGCATGTGTAATAGAGACTTGCTGAGTTTTGCAGTGAGTAAGAATATCGTACCATTGCTTTGTGAGTTGGAATCCGGTGGGTTTTTCCTTGCTGCTAACGCAGGAGCCACAAAAACCTTCTGGCATTGAGAATTGTTGTTATGCTCTTCCTTTTATTTCAGCTGCTGCCATAAACCAGAGCGACCTCATTATTATTATTATTATTATTGTTATTATTATTATTGTGTGTGTATCCTGGTTTATCTCCTGGCTGAACATATTTGCTTCTTCTTAGAAACAATTTGAATGTCTCCACCCCACCTTTTCAAGACTGTCAATATGTGACTGGTCCGCCACATTTAAATGATCAGAAATGATTGAAATCAATTTGTAGTCAGTCCCAGAGAAGTGCACACCTCCTGGTTTTAAACACATCAGCTTGCACTTGCCTTTTGAAATTGTCAACGAATGATCAAACCCACTTCTGCGCAGATTTTTGCTGCCCATCACACCTGATTTATGGAGGTCAAAACACCATACAGCCTTGTGGGGAACTAGAAAAATACAGCCTAGTTGGCAACTACTTTTTTGTATGTGTGCGACTGAGAGGGAGAGAGACAGGGAGAGACGGGTAATGAGAGCGAAAGAGAGGGAGAGAGCGAGAGAGAGTTCAACATGAGATTTACACATCTTTATTAATCAATATTTCTGCTCCTTGGGCGGCTCTATACAGTATTGATCTGAAGCTAGAGCCGAGGGTATATGTGCTTGACCCTTGACCACAATAAAACCATAAGATGACAATTGAAAATGATCTGGGTTACAGGATTTCACTGACTTGGTGAGTAGCTGTTAAGAGTACACAGACACAATCGTTGTTGTTTTTCATTACTCTGGTTATAAAAAAAATATATATAATAATAATAACATTAATAATTCTCATCATAAGGGCTACATGGTTTTTTACGTTATCAGGAATTCATGTCTGATATGTCTCCTTAATAACAAATCTACTTCTCCGCTTTAACATACTTTAAATGAAAACTTTATGATTATATTCTATGTTTTCTAAAGGTGTAAATTTTGTTTAAAAATAATTCAATTCACACCCATGCATTCAAGTTCCTGCCATTTATATTGCAGCATCACAATAGATCACACTGTGCAACTTACCGCTCATTCGAGCACTGACCTCTCTTGGGCCCGAACACTTCTAACAGTACAAAATATGTTATAAGTATGTTCATAATGCCTCCATTTTGTGTTCAAGATAAGTCAAACATTTTGTCAAAAATAAACAAATAAAGAATGAAAAATTCCTGCCTGAGGGGTTTAGGACAGGAACTCAAAATTCCTAATACTATCTGAGGCATTTGTTGTGCCTCACTCAACCATTCCTTCATAAATTACAGGTATGTTTCTCCAATTTTACAACTAAGCAACTTTCTGCAAAAATAAAAGGTATGTGACCAACAAATGCGTTATAATCTTTTTTTTTTTTTTAAACACACATCACTTATTGAAATGCAATATGGTTTTAAGGAAGACATCTTTTGCATTCAGCGATTCCTTAGAAATTACAAAGGGCATTGATCACATAAAATATGTTTGAGAGTTGGTTGGGTACTAAAAAAATGAATTAGTGTGAAAATTGAAACAAATAAATCAATATTCATTGACAAATATTATATTTGTCATTGCCATTGTTTTCCTTGTGTGTGTGTGTGTGTGTGTACATGAGTGTGATACATTGTTGCCACCTGCAGATGTTTTCTGCCCTTCGTGCCACCTACCAGCTGCTCCGCCCCCAGAAATCATACACGTACACACACAAATGAACACTCTTCTCTTAATTGAGAGACCTGTGCCATTGTGGTGCTCCACAGAGGGATGGTGATGTAGACACGCACTTGTGTGTCTTTCATTTAGTGTGTGCGTATCATTGGTATGAGGAGCTTCTTTGCTGTTATTCTTGTAGTTCAGGCAGCAACGATACACGAAGACCTTCTTCCTTCTTGTTATATAATGCAGAGAGAGGTTGAGTAATTTCTGAAGTTGTTTTTAGAAGTGCTGAAATAAATTCAATGGCATTTTGGACAAGTGTCATATCGTGCTGGTTTAGTATGACTAATTATGGCACAGGTGTCGAACTCCAGTCCTTGCGGGCCGGAATCCTGCATGCTTTCAGACCTTTTCTCTCAAACACACGATTCAATTGATCAGGATTGTTTTTGAGCTCCTGCAGAGCTTAGTAAAAAGCTAATGTTTTGAATCAGGTGTGCTGAGGAGAGAAAACAGGAAATCATGCAGGATAGCGGCCCTCAAGTACTGAGGATCGACACCTATGATATATGCTATTACCATGGAATGTTACGCAATTTTCAGTCGTAGTGGTACGTTACATTATGTATAATAAAACTGCATGAATCAAACATAAAACAAGTGTACTTATCCTGGATCCATCTAGGTTTTGAGTCTTTAATCATAATAGTTGTACAAGCAGTTTTTTCCATTTTTTTTCTGGAGGCACACACATCATGAAGTTTGAATCCCTTCAACCTCTGGAATCTTTCTTTTGAAAACCCTTTCCAGAAACGGTTGCAACAAAATACACATTTGAGCACGTCATCAGTCACATACGCTACACGTAGAAAGTCAAAGTTTTGCTTATCTTACTTTACAAGATGAGGCCTTTTGGGGGCATTTTTAAAACTTCTATCTCTCATTTCCTGACTAAGAGCCAATTTCTTGTTTGTGTTTTGTGTGTGCAAAGTCTCAAGAATATGACTAATATCTGCTTTTCTTCTTTTTTTTCCGCCTATCGTGTCAATGTAGTTAACCTAAAAAAAAAAAATAGAATCTCGCCACCGGACAGCGCAAGCGTGGGGTGAAAGCAATGCAGCCTTACTTGCTTGTTTTTAATAGGAATAAAGGAATAAAAGCAAGTACAGTAATGTACTTGTTCTACAGTAGACTCGTAATGCGTTCAATGATTTCTCACAAGGATGATGTTATCTCAAACATCCAAAGAAATACTCAGTCAGTGCACCAAACAGCAATGACTACTGTGTGAGCACATTGCAGAGAGTACGTATGTAAAAACATTTGATCATTTAATTGATGCAGTAAAATGAGAACAGCCGCTACTCAACTCAAGTTGCAGGTGCAGGGGATATCATATTTGGGGGGAGTAACAACATTGGCACAATTGGAAATACACATGTATCAACCAGTTGCAGCAAGAGCTAAAGTGCTGGTGCCCACAATAAAGCTGCATACTTACTGTATAGTGTTCAATTATAGATTATCCCATTTTATTTGCTGAGACAACAAGTGTCAGTCAATTTTATTTAGCAATGACAAGCTCAAGATTTGATTTGCTTAGTAAAGCAATGTTACATGAACAGCGATCATTCATGTTATTCTCTACTTCTACCGTAGAAACTATCATACTTAACGTTCAACACCTCCAGTGTTTGTTTGTTGTTGTTGTTGGTGGTGCCTTGAGAGGCACGATATGAATCCAGTGTACTTTGGCAGTATAGTAATGTTATTGTTACATGAAAATCCTCTTCACATCAGGAAGTTAAGCTTTTAGGACAATTGGATTCAGGGAAGTTACTGTCCTCATCTGTAGAGAAATGCAATTCACACCAGCGATCACCAAAGTCTCTCAGAGGTTGTCCCAATCCTTTCAACACACTTTTAGCAGAGGAAGGTATAACTGTGGAATGACCACCGGCACCAAGCAAGTTCTTCTTGCCTTGTGTCTTCAAACCAGCTCTACAGGAAGACTCCTCAGCCGTTCCCAAGCTAGTCGAGAAACAATTTCTCCAGTGTGTCCTAAGCCGTCCCAAGACTCTCTCTAGGATATCCCCGGAACTTTTACCCAGGCAGGCGTGCAGCGTGTGGCCTCCTATCCAGATGCCCGAGCCATCTCAACTGGCTCCTCTCAATGTGGAAGAGCAGCAGCCAATTCTGAATTGTTGCCGAATGACCGAGTTTCACACCTTATCTTTAAAGCATGTATCCCACTGATGAATGAGCGTTAAGAGTGATGGCAACGGTAGCAAAGGCACACCTGGGGTTTGTCAAGTTCTTTCAAGGTTGCAAACATTCGCTAGACATTCGCCTGTACAGCTTTTGTTGCAAGGACATTTTCAAGCACATTACAGGTTGATGTCTGGCAATTGCCCAGCAAACTCCCCCAATCCCGAACAAACCTGGACAAAATCAAAAGAGCTACTCTCCTCGCCAACACTTGTCAAAGTTTGCCCCTCAGTGGGATAATAGCAAAGTGGCAAGAACAGTATAAGTAGTACAAGAACCGTATAACGTCATGCGACCATCTGGCCAACTTTTGCAACCTTGAACGAACCCTGATGAACCCCGATGTGCATGCACATTTGCTACCTTCGACAAGACTTGCAGCATTCGCTCCTCAGAAGGATAAAGGTTTAAAGAAGAGGCGGGGATGGGCATCATTTGCTCTAGAAAGATTCCGTCCCGATCAAGGTTATTTCATTCGACTCCGTTCCAAACTATTTTTGATTCCCGTTCTTTAAAAGAAATTAAATGAATGAAAATAAAAAGGGAGTTTACCAGATTTATATTTCAGACAAATCATGTGAAGAATATTTTTAATCAGTAGCTAAAACAATATTTTCATGAAAACATTTTGATTGCAAATGTTAAGAAAATACAGTACAATGACGACTAATTTTACTAACTTAATGAATTATTTTAAGGAAATACAAAACATCATGCTAACGTTTAACGTTGGGCTAAACTAGTTTTTTCATACTTTAGCAAAAATAAATCATACATGACAAGCCAAAACTGCATTTGAAAGGCAAGAAAGGAAATATAACCAATCACTCGTCTCTACATAACCCTCCCAAAGTTTGTTCAGGTTTGGAGTCAAATTTTGCTTGACTTCCAAACTGAACAACATTTAGGACATTTTTTGTTCATTCTAGATATTATGCCTGCCAATGTTCAAACACTCACATCATTGCAATGTCATATTGATCTGTCATTCGGTAACTCTCACTACGTGTATTCCTTCACTGTCTCGCCAGTCTCCCTACTCCTCCCTTGCTCTGTCAGCTCCTCTCCTCTTCTTTCCGACAAGACAGAACACAACAGATAGTTAATAACGCTCTAATTTACTCTCTTCACGGAGTGTAGAAATTGTCACAGATAACCTGATTTATCAGTCGACAATTAGAATGCGGAGCAGGGGTATTACAGGGTTGGACATTAATGTGCACATTACTTAATCCACACCAGGGGATGAATAGATTTCCCAATGAATTTGTCAACATTTTTTTATGTCTATATAATGAACAAAGCTGTGGGAGAGGACACTAAAGACCGCCATAGAGGAAATGAGTTATCTGTCAGGTATTATAGATACTCTATGGGTTCGCACGTTTGCGTGTATGCGTGTGTGTGTGTGTGTGTGTGTGTGTGTGTGTTTTGTGTGTGTTCATTCATTTACCTACTAAACCTATTACACCTTACCTACACCTACCCACACGACATCCAGAGCAACAGTCTCCTCAACAGGCCCAGCGTGGTGTTGAACCCATAGACTCTCAGTTGGCCAAAAATTGTGTAAAAAAAAAAAACAAACAAAAAAATAATTTCTCTAAATTTTTCAAAATATATCTTGGGCTTTTCCTCGTTTGAGCCTAGATTTAAGCAAATCGTCCTCATATAGTGTAAAATGTAAGCAGTATATTTTCAATAATGCAGACCAGTTTTTGTTTGATTCAAACTTTAGATGCATTTTTTTATTTAAAATTATTAAATTACACCAATACAAAACTATAATTGACTTTATTAATTAAAACAATAACTACAATGCAGTAGATTTAAGTAAACAAATCTAATACATAATTTAGCTCAAGTTACAGACTAGGAGAACACAGGAGTCTTGCTTTAAATTTTTAAAACCATGCTTATGGGTGAGCGCGTTCTTATGACATTTTTATTTTGCTACCATCTATTAAATTAAGAAAAATGGCCTTAGCTTTAAGATGAAGATAATTCAATATCATTTTCGTATTTTGTTATAAGAAAAATATTAATGTTTGGAGCAAAGAAAATCTTAATAAAATGATGCTAGATTTAAAATCTTGAAATAAGCATCCGTTTCATCTGATTTTCTTGCTACACAGGATAGTTTTCCTTTTTTTTTTTAAAAAAAAGAATATATTTCTTTCTTCTTTCACTGTCCAGCAGAAACCCTATACTGGATGCCCAAATATGGTCCAATTCATTTATTTAATAAATAAAAAACAATGGTCCATTCCCAATAACCCAGTTTAAAGCGATGACAATACTTTGCAAACAAATATGTACATACATATTTACACTGCTGGTCATGGACGTGTGTGTGTGTGGTTACTACTTTGTTTTCTCAGTCTGCAAAAAAATGGTGGCTTTGTCACGCCTTTTTAATGTCTGGGAGTTTTTAGACAATAACAAGTGAAAATTCTAAGGTTGACCACATTTAAGTTAAGTAGGAATACAATCACACATCTGTAGCTTCGTTTAACATAAACAAAATCAATTTGCAGATAGTACTAGCATGCGTTCTTGTAACATTTCCATACCTTGCATATTCAAAATTACATTTTGTCACAGCAGCTGTCCATTTACCATGAAATATGGTGAAAGTGTAAGGTACTAATGGCACCTATTTTATCACAGTGAGTATGTGATTGGAAATGTTAAGGAGGACTGGAGGAAAAACACTCTTAAAAATATAAATATAAACAGCCCCACTTTTAGTTGTAATTAGCTATAGGCAAAAAATCTGTATGTACATTTTAAGATTCTGTGATTATCAATTTATAACCGCCTAAGTCTGAAATTATGTGGATATAAATGAATGTGTGACTTTTGCACTATGCACCTGCAATGCAACACTGTTTTGTGGTTTCAGTCATGAGTCACTAATTTGCCTTACTGGTGTTCAGACCTGCAGACAACCTTACAGATTTGTGTTTTTTCTTTTTCTTACAGGACCACAGACCGCAATACATAATAATGTTCATCGGTAAAGTCTTATTTAAGGTTAGTCAAATATGCTCTTAGTAACATTGTTTACTATTTAAAACAAGTATTTGCCTTTACCACATGCCACTCTGTGTTTGGGTCCTCGGCGGGAGGAGAGTTGGCCGCTGGGCAGACAGGGCAGCGAAGCGTGGTTGGGGCGGTGGTGGGAGCAGCGGAGTGTGTGAACGGCTGTAGCCTGAATACTAATGTGCCAATTTGGAAGTCAAACTCCACTCCATCCCCTCACCTCCTGCTCGGTCCCTTCCCGCCTTGCCCTCCATCCCCTCTCTTCCTCTCCTCTGCTCTCTTGGTTCATCTTCCCCATTCCTCTCCTCCTCCAACTTGTTTCCTCTGCCTTCTCACTTATGTTCCCTTTCCTTTTTTCCTCCTCAGTCAAGGCTTTCTATCCCTCCCACACAGGAAAAAGACAGCTAATTACAAGTTACAAGTGTCCACTCCAGCACTTCTTAAACAGAGCTGATTAGCCAGATAGAAGTGCAGGGCAAAGAAATCTAAGGGCTACATATACTCCGCAGTCTCTCTCACTCATGTATATGCACCTTTTTTTTCATTTTATGTTCACACATGAGAACACATTTATCAACAAATTATACTGAAATGGTACCAGTGTTTCACGTCATATCTCCTTTATTTGAACACCCCCTCTTAGTCACAGCGTTAGCCTGTTAACGTTTGGTCCGTCTTTTTGATTTTTTTGTCAATTGATGTCAGTAAGGGGAGGAATACAGTAAAAAGAAGTATCAAAGGTGCTGATGGAGTAGAGGCCTTCCCTCAAAAGTGATGCTCATTTTCTCAGAAGCAGCAAAGCAATGACTCACCAGCAGCTTAGACTGGCCTCCGACACATCCCTGTGCCTGATTTGTGTGAGCGTTTGACCCCGAGGACCAGCGTGAATGCTGTGGGAGCAAAGAGACAGAGTGCAGCTGCTTCTACTGAATGTTTCCACACAAGAGGAGTACCAACACACACTCGCACCAGCACAATCGAGACTGGGTCAGCCAGGTTCAAAGCATTTGTATTCACAAAAGGTTCTACATTGGCTCCACCACCTACAGTTCTTCATCTAAACTGTGAGATGAGGATTTCTACTTTTCACAACTTGGACTGCGATGGAATATCTTTATAGCCAGATTCGGTTGACATGGCCCTACATGAATCGTTGCATGAATGTTTTCTTTTCCGGATCACTACTCCTACAAGACAAGACATCTCAAAAGAGTGAGGTTCATGAGATGAGAAAATTATGACTCTAAAATAATACCAAATACAAATTTTCCAGTTTTCAAAATGTTATTTTTACCAAGCAGACTGAAAGAAAATGAACAAAGATGCAATTGTAAACAGAAACAGGTGAGTCCCTTTTGTTACAGGCTCATTTGTCAGCTACATTCGAGCGAGTATAAGAAAATGTATGCAGCTCATTTTTACAAACTGTCTCTGTCTGATATGTAAAAGTTTTAACATTCATCGAAACAAATGGAAAACCAAAATCTGGCCACTCTAATGAATGTAAATGTAATAAGCAGATGCATTTTTTTCCTCCTGTAGGGTTACTTCTATTGCATGTCTTGGTGTTTTTGGATAAAACAAACAAACAAACAAACAAACAAACAAAACCTTTTTTCGTTTGAAGATAAACAATTACAAACACAGAAGACCAAACAATTCCATGTCATAACGAAAGACCAAGTTTTATTTTTTTCAAATGACTTTTTCTTTAACTTTTTTAAGCTTAAATTTACCTTTAAACTGAGATTTTAGATAGTGCTCACCACATATTTTTTGATGAAACACGTCAGAACCCCAGATGAAAAATTTGACTCAGCCCAGTGCATTCAAAAGTGATCAGCAGCAACAGAAACTTTTTTAGAATCACAACATCAAAGTGTGCAGAGTTAGTATCCATTAACCTGACTCAGAAAAGCAATCTGACTGCTGTTGTGTGCACTGGAGCACTGCTAGCTAGTTTCTAATTTATGCTCAGTGCTGTGCAACAGGCGCCGTACAATAAATCATTGGTGTAATTAAGTCATTTTTTTGTGCGATGGAACATGTTTTAGAACAACTTTGTGTTGTTTACATTGTGCGTTGTGACTAGGAGGGAGGAACAGTTTGTGCAATGTGCAGTAGCATATCAAGTGATAAGTCACCGTTACAGCCCCACCAAAAAGTCATAGGCGGTGTGTAGTGGTTTCTGCCTCCCAAGTCTGCCGATTTGTTTCAGATGACTTGTTTACATGCCGCAAAAATGCAAAATCAAACAAAATGCTTAACGATTGCTCTGTTTTAGTGGCTGGAATACTGGATGAGTGTAAATAATCCGTCACAAAACACCATAACCAACATCCTTGTCTAAAATCCATGATGTGCATGGCACTGTAAAGTCAGACAAAACTATCTAAATATTGTAAATAAATACTAAACAGTGATTTTTTAAAAGAGTTAAAAACTATATAATTACAAAGAATCTGTCTGACGGGTTGAGAATGAGATGGACAAAAAATATTTCTTCTGAGAAAACCATGGCAGTTATGCAGAAGACATCAGAGTCTAACCTGGCGTGGCACGAACAGCATGACGCGGCATGGCAGGCTCCAATGAGGCTTCACACAGCTGGGGCGCCATCCTGCCTAAGCTCAACACAATCAGTTCTTAACAGCAAATCCAACGGCAGGTTACCATGACGACCCATAGGTAGCGCCTGCTTGGGACAAAGACAGACCGGTTGCATGAGTACGCGTGATTGAGAGGGAGCGAGTAAGCGACGTGTGGCAGAGCAAGCGTTGCCCTCCCGGGGCCCTCATTCGTTTGTCTCTCGCTGAGACCACAGGAGCCATAGTGGAGATGGGAAAGAGGAGAGGGCGTGGACAAGGGACCAGGCTAGTGAAAGATGCACAACTGATCTAGAATGAAGGGATGGGCAAAAAAAAAACACAGGGTTGCACGAAACACTAAAGCCTTTTCCTCATTTGTATCAATCAGTATTGAATGAGAACACCATCCAAAATGAAGAAAGCCGAAGAAAGCCATTCTGCAAGTTGTCTAATACAGCAATTTCAAGTAAGACCGAAAAAATCCAACATGCCTTGGTAAGATAATATTTAGCCTGTGTCTTAACAAAGGACAATTGATTAGGTCCACAAATATGAAGGCATTTTTATGAAGTTGCATTTGTACGGCCACATTGGATTTGTGACTGGTGGATGCAGTTGGAGCAACTTGGCACGCCTGCTTTATTGTGTTGTAGTCAAGTGACTGACAAGGCCATTAAAAACACTTTGCCTTCAAAAAGTTCAGGGCCATTATTTGATATCTGAAGCACCATCCCATACATTTCTCAGTCTCTAGGCCAGGTATGTCCAAACCCAGTCCTCGAGGGCCGCCTATCTGGCATGTTTTGGAGGTTTCTGTCCTCTCAACACACCTGATTCAAATGATCAGCTCATCAGCAAGCTCAGTGGAAGCCTGACAACAAACCTGATCATTTGAGTCAGCTGCATTGGATGACGGAAACATCAAAAACATGCAGGATAGGTGGCCCTCGAGGACCGGGTTTGGACATGCCTGCGTCTAGGCAAATCTGCAGTAAGCATCATATGGTCGTTAAAATCAATATTGTCATGCCATGACATCACCACTACCAATATTTTATATTTTTGCTACCTTCTCCAAAAAATCCTTGACTAATGTTGATATTGTGAACTCAGATCTTTTTAGAGAACTACCTAGAGAGTAGCGTAGGACAGAGTAGAGCAGGGTGGATGCCATCTGTAAAAACATGGTTTAAGAGTCTTTAGGCTCCCACTACGTTTATTTTTATAATACTTTACTGTGTACAAATGAAGGATTATATTAAACTCTAAAGCAATCAATAAACCCTGCATTGAAAAAAAACTTGCAAAAAAAAAACAACCCAGCCTAGACCAGCATGTGTGCCCCCAAACTTAAAAGCAGAATATTTTGCTGTGTTTTCATGCTGGAGGGACCTGCATCCAGGAGCAATTGCATGCTGGACCACAAGCATCACTTGTTGGATCACCATCAATTGGCATCCGGGTCAACCAGCACCACTACTCGCATCAGACCAGCACAACCCCATCATTAACCGTTTACACCAGCAAAGAATCCATGCTGATCTATGCTGGGTATTTTTAGTCAGCAATGAAGGCCATCAAAGCAGTGCATCAAGGCCTCTATTGTCACGGTACTTCACCATTCATCATCTTCCTTGCTACAAGGGAGCTTGCAAAGTTGGACGCTGTAGTAAAGAATCCCTCTTATGTTAGCGACAATCTTACTAGTACGATTGGTGTGTGTTGGTAAAACACAGTGCATGGTGTAGAAGATAAAGGACAAAGTGTACCTCATTTACAATTAAGAGATAATTGGATTGGGCGTTTTTTTTGTGAGAAGCACTCTGATTCGAATGGATTTAGTGGTTAAACTTCAAGCAAACAGCAGATGCTGATTTAAGGTGTGATTCCATGCATTCATTTAATTGTATGGAATTAATCTAAAAATTCTACACACAATACCCCATTACGACAATATGAAAAAAGGGTGTTTGTTTTTTACATTTTTTGAATTTATTAGATACTAACCAGCCTTTTCCGTGAATCTCAAAATTGATCTCAAGTACATCCTTTCAAACTGTATATATTCAACCCAGTATTTTTTTTTGAATAATCAACTCATAACATTGACACAATTAACCAATACCAAATTGTCCTTGAATTTTGACTTATTACAGGTCTCATCTTTATTAAGAGACACAGTGAAAGATTAATTAGTGCGTCTGCCTTGCATGCTATGGTCGTGGGTTTGATTCCAGCTCTGGCCATCCTGTTTTGTGCTTGCCCCTCTGTGTGCCTTGCGACTGGCTGGCAACTAACACGCAGAGTCCCTCGCAGAGCCTGTTCCCCAAGATGTTGGGGTTGGCTCTAGTGGCTTTTGTGTAAAGCCAGGCGTTTCTTCTCCTTCTTCCTCTTTATTCATACACACATTTTTTGTCCGAGCTCCACTATATTTACTTTTTCGCAGTATGTGAGTAACACATGAACATGTCTTAGAGAAAGGTACCTGCTGTGCAGCGGAAATTACCTTGGAGGACAGACAATCCCATCGTGGCCTTTGCTTTGCCATCAATACAGAATCAGTTGTCACCAGTGCTTTGTGGTTGTGACATGATATTAAGAGTAAGGTTCCTGGCCAGTGGTTCCTAACCTGGGTTTGATCGAGCCCTAAGGGTTTGGTGAGTCAGTCTCAGGGACTCAGCGGAGCTTCTGCTAATTTGTTGTGAAATCCTGCACTTTGTTGATTTTGTATTTTAAAAAAAGGTGATGTTTGTATACAGTTCATTTATTTGTTCACTTGTAAAAAACAAAACAAAAAAAAAAACAAAAAAACATATATCCTGTGGCGGTCTGTACATTTCACACTTATGCCTTCAGTGATTCAAGTCGAATAAAAATCCCTCAGAAGCACACGTACGCATTACTGGGCTACACAGGCTATTTTGCAGAGCCTTTCAACATCAATAAAACCACAGCAATTAAAACGTACCATTATATGTATGTGTATATTATATGTGATAATTGATAATAATTTAAAATGATTTGTCCACGAAGTTTTATGAAGTCAAGGCAAGCTTTAACTAGATTGTATGCTAAATTAAAAATCACAGTTTCATATAAGAACATCATTTTAGTTTTTATTTCTTTACCCTTAATTGAATATGAATGAGGGAAAAAATGTAGGCTGATATCCACATAGAAAGGAGACCAACCTGTAGCAAGAGGAGATGAGGGAGTTATGAGCATGGTTACTGTGACACACACAGTAAAGGACAGCCTCCAGGTCTTGATGTCATGATGTCATGATTGCGAGGCATGGTGGTGAGAGGTGTGGGAAGATGGGCCCAAACATAGGGAAGCTGGGAGGTAGAGTTGCTCAAAAATGAAGATATAAGAGGCAGGATCAACAAGAACAAAACTGTTCAAAGTATCAAACAAAGCTGGAAACTGAAACCAAACTCATGGGGCTGTGGCAGGGAGACAGCGACAGGGAGATACAAGGGTGAAACAAGACTGAAATCAAATTGGGAATTAAATTCGTTCAACATAACAAGAAAACATGAAACAGCTGGACTGGAACAAAAGGCAGGGGAAGCTTATTGGACGACACAAATAAGGAAGGTACAGACAGATATGTGGACACAATCGCAATAACAAGGACAGACACAAGGAGAACAAAAGAGGAACAAGCCGGATGATTCACAAAACCCACAACTTGAAGATACATGGATAACCCAAAACATAAAAACCAACACCAACCCACAACAGAAACATGACACTTGATTTGTCTGTTCTTTTGTCCATTCAACTGTGGTGAGAGACTGGCTGAAGCCGCCATCATCACCTGGAAGACAAACTGGGGATTACTGTCCAAGACAAGATCCAAGGGAATGTGGTGGAGTGACGTGCCACACCAACAACTTTGCAATATTGAGAAACGACCTGCAATCTTGCAAGTAATGGGAAGTTGGTCATGTTTGAGAACCGACTATTGAGCTCCCCTGGGACAACGGCAGCCCAGTCACAAATTCAGTGCGATAAGAGACCAGGGGACTCGGGTGCAATAGACCGGCCGGCAGCCAATGAAATTGCTTACTACAGACTAAGACATAACAGGAAATGACAAAATTCTTGATGTCATTGAGAATACCTGGCCACCAGAATCTCTGGTTCATGAGGAAGGATGTTTGTTGTTTGCGGGACATCAGAGCGCAAATCTGTTGAGAAAAATAACTTGTTCCCCGGGCACCTCTCAGGAACCTGTTCCTTCTCCTCGCATTGGCTACCTTCTCCTCCATCTCCCGGCTCTCCAGCAGGATAGTCTCCACACCTGGTGCACTCAGCTGGTAGGCGAAGATGCTTTAAATGCACTGTGCCGACAAACAGGAACAATGTCTGAACATAATGAAAAGTAAATATTTTGTACCTAATATAATACAAAATCTCAGCAAGTAAATAAAATAAAAATACAAACAATGCACTCTGTTTTCATCGATCCATTCTTTTTCTACAGCTCTTCAGAAACAGTCTGCCTAAATGCACCGGTGCAAGGCTGGGGCAAGCGGGCACACTCTGATGACGGGTCATGTGCGACATCAGGGCAGCGTTGTGGTGGAGTGAGGAGGTGCCGCGCTCTTGGGAGGCCCGCAGCTCGTCAGACGTGAGTGCCGCTAGCTCGGCGAAAGGCAAAATTTAGAGTTGAGAGCGTAAGGCAAGGGAGGCTTCCTTTTGGAGCTACTTTTCTTTTATGGGGGCAAAATTTAAATGTTTCCACTACACGCTGCAACTGAGCCAGAGCTGGATGGTGACTGGGGTGGCCAAAACAAAAAAAAAGGTTTTCACTGTATAGCCTATCTATTTTTTTTTCTGCTGTATTCACATATGCATGTGGTTTTCCCAGGCCTTTCACTGCCATTTATATCACAAGCAGAGACTGGACCCAGAGCATGCAGACAGGCAAGAGTGACAAGCCACTGGTTTAATGCGGTCCAAATTGACAGACAGATGGACAGGGGTTGACTTGCACGCAGAGACTCAGGAGACAGGGAAGAAGCAGACAGAGCCCAGCCAGACTCTAACACATTATTTATATTATCTGCATAATTACATTTAAATATTAGATTTAATAGGTGGCTCGTGGCACAGTGAATAGCATGTCTGCCTCACAGTTAAAGGGTACCAAGTTCAAATCCACCAGACTCTGGCCTTCCCGTGTGGAATCTGCATGTTCTCCCCAGGCCCGTGTGGGTTCTGTCCCACCACTCCAGCTCCCTCCCACACTCCAAAAACATGCGAGGCAAGTGAATTGGACATACTAAATTGCCCTTGGGTGTGTGATTGTTTTTTGGTCTCTCTGTGCCCTGCGACTGGCTGGCAACCAATTCAGAGTGTCCCACGCCTACTGCCCAAAGACAGCTGGGATTGGCACCAGCAAGCCTGCGACCCTTATGAGGATATGCGGCTCTAGAAAATGGATGGATGGATGGATTTTTAAAAATTCATTATTTTATTTCAGGAAGCTCTCACTGAGAGTGTCACTTATAGACACACTTTGGGACTGAGATATGCCGGCCACTACATACCAAAGAAAAATTTCTGACCTTGCCCTGAATTGTCCGTATACTTCATAGAAGAGAAGCAATGCAGTAGATCATATATTCATTATTATTATTTAACGATTTAGCTTTAGTCCTAGACCAGAAAATGCTGTTTATTGCTATTCACAGTGAACACAGAAAGAGCTGAAGAGAGTGCCACATAAAAAAAACAAATAAACAAACAAACAAAAAAAATGAAGGTTGAGTCTCTGGTCCTGCAAGATTTTTACATCATACTGTATATTGTATGATGTGGATGTCATAGGTTAGTAATTAATTTTATTAATGAGTGTCTATATTACTATTCCAACGGAGGCTCAAGTTACAAGTAATTCAAATCTCATGAAACATCTGTCAGTGGCTAACACCAATTTATTCATTGACATTACAATACAAAACATTTAAAGCATTATAGTTCATCTGTCGGGGAAGTACTTTTTGGAGAATACTTTGAAGTGCAATATGCACTTCTTGTGGAAGCTGTGTTCGTTTTCATTTTTCAATTTTATTTTACACAACATTGTAGCACTTACTGTTGAGTCTTTTAAAACTTTAGAAACTATTTCATTTAGAGTCTATCTTATGACTACCAGTTGTGGGTTAAGACTCATAAAAAAATAATTTGTAGTGCCATTTTATGCTGTTCTACTCTGCTGTGAAAGCCAATCACAACAGTTTTTTTTTTTCTTCCACATATTATGGGAGCCAAAATGTTTTGATTAGACAATACAATTGAATACAATATTAGTACAGGAGAATCTAATGCCATGTCCAAAATGAATAATATTACATTCCTTTTCATATCTTATAGCAGGCATTGTGTAATAAAACACAGTTTTGATCCAGAGTGTCAGGCATGATAAAAGAATAAATCTTTAAATCTTGTTGAGGGTTGAAAATGGGGTGGTGCCTATCTCTTGTTCTGTATTTTCCTGCTCAGTGCAAGTCTATCACAGCGAAGTTTTGGTATTTTTGCAGCTATTTTTGGCTCAGACATGAACATAACTGCACTTACATCACTGCAAATTTTAAGCTGCTTCTCTCATTCCCTTGAAATTGGTGCGGCATCCTCGACAAAATGTCTGGAGTCCATGCATAAGGTCAGTGGGCACAAAATACCTTTTTTTTTTTCAAGCAAGGAATAGCAAAGGAATAGTATGGTTTAAAATGTAAAAATAGTAATAACAATTTAGGAGGTATCAGCACTCCCTGGAACCAACAGTGGGTTCTCTAAGTCTCTTATCTCTAAAGGATTTATTTTATTTTAAGATATGCTAAGTTCACATTCTTTGCTCTTCCTTTACCCATATGGCATTGGTTCCCAGCTGACTTGAACTGCAATTTTAAAATATTCTTTCTGATAAATAATATATATATATATATATATATATATATATATATATATATATATATATATATATATATATATATATATATATGTGTGTCTTAGCACCTTCCTCTCAAACTGTCTTATTGGTAATGTGTGAGCTGTACCAAAAGCATTCGCAAAAAGTCTTTTGGTGATTTTAAAAGCCCTAAGAAAAGTCGGCAAGTGTTTTCTGTCCAGGTTGCAGGAAAATATTTTCTGCAAAATTTAAACACGGAGTGTTTGACATACTGATGTCAGAGGCAGCATTCGCTCCGCGTCCATTAGTTTTTGAATACATCCATCACTGGCTCACGGTGTTCCCAGTTGGAGCGCCTCATGCCATTTCTAAGTACATCATAAGTACATGATGCATAGACAGGGGTGCACAGAAATTGCAACGGATTTCTCAACTGACACCAGAGATTTTGGTTTGAAGCTCATTATTTATTCAAGACTCAAAGACCTCATGGATGAATTTATACTTAGGATACATCTGGGCAAGATTTATCATCATATGTGATTTGAATAGAATTTCCAAGTTACCACAATATTAAAATTTGACTTTAAATTTTGATGTTATCATTTCTCTGAAGTGATTCAAATCATGTGAGGAAAGAGTTTGTCGGACTTAAGGGTCAGATATTAAGATAAGTGTTATCAAGATTGATATATAGCAGAAAATAAAAATCTTTTTGTAGTTTGTGATTTTCTTGAAAAAAAAATCAGTTGGGGGTATTTTCAGTGTATGTACTGTAAATGTTAGTTTACTGCATAATGTTGAGTGTCCTGTGATTTTGTTTTACACCACCTTTTCTCTGCTGCCCTGGAAATATTTTGTTTCTTACTTCCTTCTGTCACCACCAGAGGGTTATTTTTGTTTTTGTTGATATCTTTTTCATATTTCCATTCTTTTCCTGGCTTGATTGAAATCTGCTGCAACAATTATCAACGATGAAACCACGGGGGGCAAGTAAATTAGGAGGGGAGCATTTGTTAAAAGCTTTTCCGAAATTTGCAGTCATTTCAGAGGTGATATCGCACGCTTTGTCAGAGATGAGACAGAGGCGTCTTGCCGCATAAAACAGGTGGCATTAAAACCGACTTCTCAGGATGGACCGTGAACTATGTGAGTTGAATTGTACTTTAAATTGTAGTCATTTGAAATATCCTTTTTATTTGGGAGCGTAAGGCCTTGTCTACATGTAACCAGGGCTTTTTAAAACTGGATATTTCTCAAGTGTCTGTGTGTAATTCATATAGCTTTATTTATTTTTTCAAATACTGCTGCTACTCGGATCCGTATAGAGCGGTTTTATTCATTTAACATGCATGCAAAGTCGCTAGGCGGCAGTGGTTTCACCAAATTGTGTTCAATCAGAAAGAATTTCCATATCTTGACGTCCCTGGCAGCTGTGTCTTTGGCAGGAAATAGAGTGAAGATGTAAAACCCTGGTTTATGATTGCTACATGCAAACGTGGATCTGGTGAATTTGTTAAATATCCACTTTGTTCAGATTTGAGAGACCTTTGGTTTTGATGGAAAAAAATCAAATAAAATGGGCACGTATAATAGCAGAGAGACTTTTGGTTTTGATGGAAAAAAAATCAAATAAAACGGGCAAGTATAATAGCAGACGGACCAAACTGGAGACGTTTACCGTTTGTTTGCTAGAACCCCAACTACATGTCGACAGTGGCTTAGTTTATTTGTGTAAACGGTTAGCTTGTTGCACTATGTCAATATTGATATATATCTATCCATCCATCCATTGTACTAGTTGCCAATCAGTTACAGGGCACAAAAAGTCAAACAATCATTGACACTCACAAACACAATTAAAGACAATTTATATGCTTACTACTACTACTACTACTACAACTATTATTACTACTACTACTACTACTACTACTACTATTACAACTACTACTGCTACTCAGTGGTGGGTCGTCAGGGCCAGCAAGGCCTTCTCTGCTGACCTAATATAACCTGACATTATCATAACTATAATAAACTATAGTAATTATAATAACTATGATAAATCAATTACATTTTAAATGTATTTTTACTGAATGTAAATATATATTTTTTTTTTATATATATAAAATTATTCTCCATATTCTGTTCGTTTCGTGTCATATTATACCCATATGGTTACAATCCTCCTAAGTGCTGTTTTTGACCAATTAGAATTCAGTTAACATGTGTCGCCAGGCAGACTTCATGTCTGCCTGTGCCCAGAGGCGCTGGGCATTCGCTTGAACAGTATGAAGGCTTCTGTGCAGTTTGCAATGACATATTGTGTACGGACCCATTTTTTTGGTAGACAGCTGCAACCTCACATAGGATGTGACTTAACTGGACACTCACTGTAGGAAGGCGGTGCTATATTGATCCACCATGTTTAACGGTGCAAGTAGTTAAATAAAGCTATTTTAAGAAAAAAAAAAATCATGTTGCTCAACCAGCTAACATTAGCGTTAATGTATATCGAAGCCAGACCCACAGACACTTTTTTTTTTGTTTTTAAATCAAAATGGCTGAAGAACAGCAAAACGGAAATTGGACCGACGCGACTCAGCATTGGCGTCCATGTTGATAGAAACTGATTTATTTTTGAAAATGAAATGACAATCTCTACAAGCAGGTCATGAAAGTATTTCTGAAGAAAAAGAGAAGAATGGATTTTGTACTGAAAAAAACTTCATGACAGCCGTTTTGGGTGAGTTAATATGTGTTTGTCATTTGATGTCATTCATATTCAACTGTTATGTTTGGTTGGGTTTGGTTGTTGTGAGTTTGTGGGATTTTATTCATCTTTCTGTTCCACTCCCGTCTACCTTTATTTTCTGCGTTCTTGTTAGTTTGATTTAGTCCACCTGTCTGGTGATACATTGTCCTGTTTTGCTTCCGATTCGGTCCTGTCTCATTTCCTTGTTAGAACCTCTGTTTTTGAGCTACATATTTCTCCATTTTCCCTGCATTTTCTTCCTTCCTCCATCCAACTCACCATGCCCAGATGTGATACTTCTATAAAATTGCTATTTGCAATTTAGCGTATTTTACCATAGCTGATGCCTCATTGCTAGCTTCTATATGTACTGTATATGGACAACCTGTATATTTTTCAACTTGTAAAAGTGGCATACGTGGGCCAGCAACCCTAAAGATCAAAATTATTTACATACTAACGATGTTACTACCAGTGTTATATTGTTGGATTGTAAATTTGAATATTTTCTTTTTGACCGGCTGGATGTGGCTGTACTCTTGGAGTAATTGTCTTGTTTATCGTACATGTACGTTTTAACAGTTCAGTATATATCTAGAAAGATCGTATAGTTTTGGTTGTGGCGAGCCGCCAAATACTAACCACAGAGCAGGCAGGAAAGGAGAGCTGATCACTTTCCCCTTCATTATACTTTATTTTATACTGTACATAATACAAAAGTCTAAGGTATGGCAACCCATATCAGTCTGGTTATTGCTGGTTCTTGTTCCTTTGTTTTTTGTAACACCTGATCAGAACATCACAGCTTTGTCTTTCTTTTTAACTCCACCTCTTTACCAGCACTGCCTTTACTGGAGTCACTCAGTCCATCAATAACTCCTCCACTTGTGACTTTCAACACTGATGCTGCTGGCTGTAATAATCACTTTGTATTACATATCACATTCTTAACTCACAAATATCATCCAATTTAAAGTATACCTGTAAAAAAAAAAAAAGAAGATAGATCTGATCATTTTTTGTATAATAGCAAGCTTACTAGAGCTTGAGAACACTATTTGTTGAGATGCTTTGACAGCTACAGTATGGCACAGAGCCATAGCCAAGACAGGTGCCATATGTTAAAGTACACCTGTAATTGGAAAATATGTACAAATCATCAAATCTGTTTTAGAATGACTTCTAAAAATTTAGATGACAACATTAAGTATATTGCATTTACTTTTTTAACAAAATGTAATTGTGCATAATAATAATAATAATAATAATAATAATAATAATAATAATAATAATAATAAGTACCAAGCAAGGCCAACAATTCCATTTTCCTGGAATAATGTTGATGGTGATGCTTCTAGTTTTCCTCTGACTCCCGATCTACGCCTTTTTTTTCCTCTCTTCACTTTCTATCCCCTCGACTGGCAGTGGTTTGGCAATCCCTCCCTTGGGCTGAGCACTTTGTCCTTCCACCACATTTCTCCCCCTCCTACTCCTTCTCTCTTTTGCCCAATCCTAGTGTGAGTGATAAATTATTCGTGGGCATGCTCAGAGGGCCCAGGGCTGCTCATTCCAGCACACAGCGGACGAGCATTGATCCGGCCTGTGGTTCAACTTAATTGGAAACCTAGTTACACTGTCTACAGACACACTGTCTCTCTCTCTCTCTCTCACACATGCACACACGCATACACACACACACAAGCATACACACACACCTGCACACGCATATACATGCATAAGCATACACATGAGGACATATCTTCTAACCGTAAACCTCACAATTAAAGACATACTGTATGTATGTGCTATACAGTGTTATGCCTGGGCATGAGTGCATGGATGATAGTCTGATGAACATAATTACTTAACAGACGCAGGCAATCCCCATGTGTATATCTGCATTAAATTGTTATATAATTAACATCTGTCTATGTGTCTATTTAATGTATATGTTTAATATTTTAGCTTTGCAGCAGCACACAAAACATGCACATTCACTGGATGAGCAGACGCTGCATTTTAAACATGCACAGATTCATAAACAAGGACAACTAGGCACAGAATCATGCACACACACACACAAACAAACATGGACACACACTCGCGTGCACTTTATAGCCACAAAGCTTGCATTCTTAGCAGTACTAAAGAGGAGTAACGGTCCACAGTGGAGCAATACGAAGGCCCCGGGTTATCGATTGGACTGAGACACTGACTATCATGCAGCTAATAGATTACATCAGACACATTGAGGCGACCCAGTCAATGAGGCCTGATCCTATTAAGTGGGATTTGTAAACAGTTGTGTGCTCACTGTGATGGCTGCTGTGCTGCTTTGTGATCCTTGGCAATGGGATGGAGACTGCAATGGTTTTCTCCTCAGCATCTGCCCAGTCATGCTGTCTACAGAACACACTGCACATACCCTCTAATTTTTCAAAACTTGAAAAAAACAAAAAAAAACAATGGGAATGTTATTCAAACAGTCTCAGTTAAACAATCTCATTGATATCCTATTTAAAAAAAAAAAAAAAAAAAAAAAAATATATATATATATATATATATATATATATATATATATATATATATATATATATATATATATATATATGATCCCTCCAAAACATATTTACATATTCATATAATCTAATTTTACACTTAAATATCCTGTAAAATGAAACAAATAATATAATACATGTAGGGAACTCAAAAATTAACATAGTTATAGCAATATAAATGTTGACGAATTGAAAGGTCTACTTGTGAGAAAAATATGTTCTGTACAGCATTTTGGCACGAACATCTTTCAAATGTCCATAGCAACCAGTACCTTAGAAAAAAAGATATTGACCCAAATGACCCAACACTTCCCAATTTTCAGGAATTGTTGAATGCTCACAGGAAATGTTTCAAAAGGAGGTAAGGACATCTGAGTAGGGTTGCACAATTCATCGATTTTAATCGTGATCACGGTATTGGCTGCCACGATTAATTAAGCAGATCCTCTGCGATTTTTCACCTTTCGAGTGAAGTTAATGTTTTTTTTACTTTTTCCGCGTTGCGCGTCGCGACAGCCAATCAACTTCGGGAACATTCAACGGCTCACACAGGGGGCAGAAATCAATCATGGCAGCCGCTTTGCGGTCACCGGAAGCGATCCAACACGGTCAGCTGAGCTTTCAATACAAAACGGAGCCAAGAAAGAGCACTCCCCTGGCTTGTAGAAAGGCGGAAGAAAGAACTTGGGACAACTGGTATGTGCAGCGTTTGCTTCACTTAACAGCTGTTGAACCGTAGTTACTGTGCTAAGCTAACGATAGCGCAGCATTATCAGCACAGCTGTCAGCAATGCTCTTCTTTCCGGATCTACCGTAAAGTGCACAGCAAGCTCTCTCCACTCCCCTCCAGTCTCCTCGCGCGACAAAAAAGTGGACAAAAAGTGCAACAGTGACAGAAAGCCCCAGCGATTCGGCGAATGATTCGGCGTTCGGTGTGCACGTAGCATAACAGTTCATGGTTGTGGTTTTTAGAGCAGCCAGCCACCCCCCGGTCCGCAATATAAATCTAAGGCGTTGACCGGTCCGCGGTGATCAAAAGGTTGGGGACCACTGTCCTAATATATTATTTACCACTGTGAAATGGTATTGAGCTTCTCACCTGACTCCTAATATTTTCAGTACTAGCTGTCAATTGAGACCCATTTTGAAAAATCCGAAAAAAATCCAAAAGCTTTAAATAATTTTCGGTTTGAAATGACCGAAAATTATATTTTGACTGCTAACTGATTAATATCAAGTTTCATCTGCCACAGTTTGCACAGTTTTACTGTTGCTACCTGTGTCTATTTTATTAAATGTTAAATTTTCCCAATGGTGAATTTATGATTTTTGTTTGATCTAAAAGTTTTTCCATTGGTATAATATCTCAAATACATTTGGCCACACAAAGAAAATAACATTGTGAGGACAATTTGACGCTTCAACACAGTTTTGTGTAGTTTTATTTTCCTGAATGTAAAAAAAATAAAAATTATTAAAAAAAAAGGAACATATCAATGCTATTCAGTATTAATGAATAACTCAAAATATGCACTGCTTGAATTACGAGGCAATGACCATTGCAATCATCGTTTTAATCTTCAGGTTTCATATTTCATTTGCAGTTCATCTTTCTTAAATAAGTACTCAAGTGGACATTTGCAGTGCTAGCTCTACCATGTTGCAGATTTGCAGAATTTCTTCAAGTGTCAACAGTATTAAAAGTCCTGATAATAACAACGTTGAGTAGCGATCAATACATTACATCATTTACATTTCATTGTTAGAGCGCATTATTCCACTGAGGGTCTAACAAAATCTTTGCACTAAATCCAAAACCAGTGTACTTTTCACTGATGTTTGGAGCATGCTGCCATGTAAACAAACATAATGTAAACAAAATCATTCTCCCTGACAAACCTACATTCGTTTAAATCAGTCCATTCACCATCAGGTGCACCCAATTACCTTCCCAGTATTGCTAGCCTGCCTCTTGACAACAGCATGTCACTGATAATGATAAATAATCTGAGAACTCTTTTAAATTGTATAAAAAATTGCAAGAATTGAATTACACTTCTTCTTTACTAAATATAAGTGTTCAGTACTTTGAGTCACAATGATACGGTTTCAGGAAGATCCCAAACAGGCTAAATTGGGCGTTCTTTTTGGTGGCTTGTGGTTTACGCCATAAAATATTTAGAAGAGCATCTCAAGAGGAAAATTAATTTTTTAGTAACAGAACTTGAAGTTAGCTAGTGCAAGCGGTAAACAAGCATATAAATAAATTAAAAAAATAAATGCTCCCTTAATATTTTTTGCTAAGTTAGCAATTGTGTAAAAAACATGTTTTGTTTGAATGAACTTGCATTCCAAAAAAATGTGAGAGCCACTCCTCAAAGACATCCCTAACAACCTCAGACTTTACTGTCATTTATTAGATTATATGACAATTTTTTTTTTTTTTTTCTAGTGCTTCAAATATGTTTATTTCAGCGTAAAAGATGTGTTCTCATCATGGTTGTCCACAGTGATACCATTTATAATTTTTGGACTTTTTACATTTTACATTTGATGAATCACATTGTGCATGCTAAATTAATCTATTTACATATAGTCCTTCAAGAACACGCAAAACAAACTTCGTGGTAATTTTGCACATTTGCCAGGCCGACCCTATGAGAGAGATTTGTACATCACCTACTGTATCTGTTTGTGTGAGCAATAAGGTTTGAGCCAATGTTTGCCCTCGCAAACCCTTCATAGTAACATGTCCTCAGCAACAGATGCAATTCAAACAGCTGTGAATGTTGTGAATGTTTTTAGCAAGGTAGAAATGTCCTGGAGTCTGCTGTTTTGTTGATACAAATAGCCAAAGAGAAACCAAAGTTTCTCTTCTATCTGACGAAATCTCATATGGTACCAGCACGCTTAATCTAGAGAACATTATTTCTGCCTAACCGGCATGATATATTCTGGTCAGGGTCTTATATTAATTCTGCGACCTTAACCCATACATGTGTCCCTTCAGGGCCATTGCAACAAAGAAGAGTGAAAAATAGATAAGAAACTGGGTTCAGAGCCAATTGTGTGTTTTAAGAGCAAAATGGCTTTTCCAAAATAAATAGATCTGTGTCGCAGACTGCTTGGAGAGAGGAAAGCCTTGGGTTCAATAATTAATTCCCGAGTTGAGTTTTGGCGAGCCGCTGATTGGGTTGATACATTTTTTTTCTCCTTTATTCTGTTATGATACAAAGGAGTTCGTTTGAAGTAATTTGTCCCAGAGAGAGTGGCTTGGAATATTGTACATGCTTTGATTTAGCAAAGCAAATTTAATTTTGTTTGCTTTATGCAAACCAGCCGGATCTACAGGGCTTTTCTGTGATTCCACTAGAGGGGCGATGCAGGTGCCCGCTCTGATGAAGTGTGAGGTGGAGGTGCCGTGGGGTGCACAAAATAGAATCATACTCATGCTCCTAATCTTTAATGTAGTTCTCGCATGCACATACTGCAGCGTTAACAGCAACATTCCAAATGTAAAAATTGTATTCCCTTACTGCACTCAAATGAATTCCTTTGGAATCGTATCTATTAAAAAAACGTCATGCACCTCCTTTCATTTTCCGCAACAAGTTAAACAAATCAGTATGTGCTTTTGCAGTGGTTAATATTCTACCCATACAATATATATTCAGATCTTTCCTAATGTTCATGCTTAGTAGGATCATGATAAATAAGCCTGCTTTGTTAGAACATTAGCTTAATAGGACTAACATACTGTACACCTATCCCTTGTGAATGAATGTATCAATGATTTACCCTAGTCAATTAATATCCTTGTCCACTCCCTACCCCCACCTCTCCCCATATGTGCTGTAAGTATGTTGAACCTGATGGTGACTTCCCCTGAAATCTGTTTCAGAATTGGAGGGGGGGTGATTTTCATATACAGTACAGCAGTCAATTCATGTATTTTTTAGGCAATGATAATAAGTGAATAAAGCCCAAAAACCCAATTTCCTTCATGCTTTTTATATTCAGAGAAGGCTCACAAAGACAGCCCTTTGGTCTTTTGTTATAGAAAACTGAGCTAATATCCTTCAGCTCTCTGTGCAGTTTAAAGGTCTTAATTGGATTCCATTAGTATATTGCTTGACATGACACTTGGGTCTGCTCTATTAGAATTCCCCTGTCTGGGATTAGAGGACTCTACCCGGACTCATTCGATAAAGTCTCCAATATTTTTTTTGTTGAAATCCCAGTTTTAGTGACACCATTATTAAAACAGCAAGCTTGACTTAAACTGGTTCTTTTATATCCAAAGAACCTGCTATAAATGTATGACAGTATCTCATTGCAGTATTTTATGTATCAATAAACCTCTGCATTGATGCAGTAGATTCTTCATCCAACAGAACACACAGCACAGAAAATCTCATAAAATGATTTTTTTTTTTTTTTTTTTTTTTCTGGAAGGCTACTGTGAGTTTCTTCTCACAGTATCACAAGGTGTTGAAATGTTTCCTCTTTGGTGTTCTTAAATTTCGGTTACACGAGAGTAAAAGGTGGTTGGCTGAAAAAGTTCTACTTTTTTCCTCAAAAATATTCAGACATTAGATTAACTACAATAGTATTGTACCACCGATATAACTGTCAAAGAACCTCAAGTGTTTATTATTTTATGACATTGAGGATGCTCACACTCTGACTACCAAAACAATTTGCTGCCTATTTAAATGAAAAGACAAACTTCATAGACTTAGACCCAGCTAAACATAGCACAGTTCAATGACGCATCATCATTTACTAGAGGGTGCACAAAAAAGAATCTGGATTCTCATTGACTATGATTCAGAATCGATCAAATTCATTTAAAACATCCAAACAACCAGGGTAACATTAACATGTGATGCATGGACAATGAGACCTATGAAGTCTTTCCGTGTTTTGCAAACTCGTGTGAAGCACGGAAGCCACGCGATGTGTGAATTCAACATTTCAAAGCATTGCTAAAGAAAGGGGGTTGACCGTCACGGATCTGGTGACTGATACTGCTCCTGAAATGTTCACAGGAACACAAATTAACAACCGGGCACTCGTTTCATGCTTTGCCCATACTCTCAATTTAGTTGCTCACTTTAGAAAGAAATATTTGCATATCTTGTTTGTCATAAACATACAGGGAAATATTATATAATTGACACTTTGTCTCCTTTTGTTATACTGTCTTGCAAAGCAGACTGAAGTAATGTGATGATTTTTTGCACATTTATAGATTAAAAAAAGAAATAATTTTAATTAATTCCACTCAAATTGTTTTGAAACTAAAATGTATTCTGAAAAAAATGAAAAAACAAAAAAACAAAGATTCACATCTCTACTATTTACTCTTGTACCCGTCCCACAACCACAATTTTTACTGTGCATATTTTTTGTACAAAAACTCATAGACATATCATTTATTTAGATATGTGCGACCTGTCCATAAGCAGTCGACCAATACAAAAGTCACATCAGAATTTTGATATTGTGAAACCTCTTAAACTGCCCTAACCCATTCTATTTGGGATTTAAAGCCTTGTCACACAGCACTTGGTTTTCTTGGTGTTTGCGAATGGGCAAGCTTGCCCATATATGAAAGGGCTTCCTTAACAGCCAACCAGGAAGTAATATTCCATTGCCTTCTGAAATCACTCCACTAACCGCTCTTCTGTTATCACAGCGATGCCTCTCTTGGATTGAACATTTCTCAATTTGAGGGTGGCAAATATCCATCGTGTTCCATTTTTCGTCCTCCCAGACTTGCAGCACATACACAATGAATGATTTCATCTACGGTGCACTGTGTGTTGCTAAGTGCATAGAAAAGGGCCTTGGATAGGGACCACCAATTCCTCGAGAGCCGCATCCTGCCTCATCAGCCACCCTGTGTCAGCCTGATAATGATGCCGATCGTTTGAGTCAGATGTGTTGAAACTTTGTGGGTGAGCTGAAGCCTATCCCATCTGAGTTTGGAAGATTGGTGGGTCAGCAACTCTGAGTTTCATTAATTACAATTTATAGATTATTTTTCCAATGTAGTTGGCAATGATAGCATAGTAAAACACATGACTAGCGCATCAAACAACAAATGCAGAGCAAAGGCAATGTCTGATTTCATTCTTCAATACAAAACCCACTGACAGGTCAGTTAAGATTAAAGTTTGGGTTGGGATACAATCACTGGTTTGGGACCACTGACCTGGTCAGTGGACCATGTATAGACCATGGTCTATACATAGCCAGGGTTCTTGCAAAAGAGCGCTTTGCCCGATTTGCTATAAGTGTGCGTTTTTTTTTTTTCCAGTAGTACTGAAGGTCTAAAAAATTCTGATCAATGTGGGGATTTGCCATTTTTTCTTGATACACATTTGCATGTAGCAATCAAAAGCCAGAGTTTTACATAATCACTTAAATCTATTGGCCGACAAAGACATGGACGGTGTCTGTATCAGTAAGAGTCAGAAGTTCTTTCGAATTGGACAGAATTTGGCAAAACTACTGACACCTATGCGGCTGCATGTTTGTAAATAAATAAAACCACACTGTGGCGATTTGTGTAGCAGCTACTTTTCGTTTATAATAAACAAAGTTATATGGACGATATATATATATATATATATATATATATATATATATATATATATATATATATATATATATATATATATTTTTTTTTTTTTTTTTTTTTTAAACACATGATGAGGGAAAATTATCTGGGTTTAAATAGCCCTGGTTACGTGTAGACAAGGCCTAAGTCAATATATAAATAAATATTGTGGACTCCCGGTTTACGACGTCCCTGCCTTACGTTTTTTTTCACCTTACGACGTGGACCACGATGATTTTTTTTGGCCCCTCTTTATGCCTTTTCTTTTGCCTTATGACACATCCAACATGGCAGTCTGTGTTTGTGCGTGACTGCCATGTTGGATGTGTCCATGCTCAAACGTCAATACATGCGTCACTGCTTACATAACACAATGCTGATTTGCTATTGGTCGGTGTCATGATTCATTATGGCGGCATTTTAAAGCGTTGTTCTCTTGTGAATGCTTAGAATAATTATATATATTGTGCATTTTACTGCTTAGTTAAAACTTGAATTGGTTAACCATGGGTCCCAAGATTGCTAGTGATGTTAAAGTGAGTAGTAAGAAGATGATTTAAATGGAAACGAAGGTGGAGATAAACAAGAATAATAAAGAAGGCTAAGCTAATCTAGGCTAGGCTACCCTCACTAGGGCCATAACAAGCTCGTCACATCACTCAAAGGTAAATAAATCCTTTATATATTTTTTTATTTATGATGTTATTTAATTGTATACATGTATATTTTAATTACATAGCACTTACTATACTATTTTGATACCAACTTTTATGTCAACTTGACAATCAGATTTGGATATAAAAAATAGTAGATATAATATAATATAATATAATATAATATAATATAATATAATATAATATAATATAATATAATATAATATAATATAATATAATATAATATAATATAATACCTACATACACACACACAAACAAATTGTGCCTTTGTGTGCGTGTTGTCGAGTATTTGCCGAAATCGCCTGAAGGTCCTACAAAGGAAATTTGTCCACAGGCCAGCACAAAAGTGCCAAAATGAAAATTGTTCTGTAGACACAGTGTCCTCTCATAAAAAAGAAAGAAAGCAGACGTCTATTTTATGACAGCCGAGACAGGTGATCTTGTCCAGAGAGGAGTGACATTGTAATTCTCTAATGTTATTATCACACCCACTGGGTGTCTGAGTGCCTGTACCCGCTCTGATTTACAGAGGCAGCCTGCAGCAAATGGATCTTCTTCCGAACAAGTGAAGAGTAGTATAAACGCCTTCACAATGCTTTTACAATAAAAAAATAAGTGATGACTTATTGGTAATCAGTCATAGTACTTGTGAGCCTTTCCCTCTGCCCTTCATCTCATTCACCTTAATATTTGCAGCCTTTCTGTCTCTCCCTTCCATCCTGTTTTCCGCTTCCACCCCCACTTTCTCAGCATGTCGCGTGATAAAATAGATTGTAATTACTGTGTTGCTGTGAGAAGAATGGATTAATTAAAATATAATGATGCCGATCACACCAGCGGGCATCTGGTGAAATCTGTCCATTTAGGGGCTCTGGCAGAAGACTTGTAATGCCTTGATCATACTGCAGCGGCCACGCTAATGATGAAGAATGGTTTATTACATGGGAGAGGATAGATGGACGAGAGCGTACAGTCAACATCAAGTAGTTACATTACTCCTCTTTTTGGAGTCAATTTAGAACTTGCTACAATATGATATTGATATTGGCTACAGTGCGTCGGCCGATGAAAGAAATATATATTGAGAACTGTACATACTAGTCAACAGTGTTGGGAGTAATGCATTACAAATACAATGTTATTACTGTAATGAATTACTTTGGCTGTTAATGTAATACTGTATATTCCACTGAAAAAAGTTATATTGTACTCGTTGCAAATGAGAGAAAAGTTATTCATTACAATGCATTTTTAGCCTGCATTTGGAAACCTTGTCAGCAAGATACTTGTCGCAACTAGCAATAATGACAAGGTAAGCTAACGCTAATTTTCACTGTACACTTGCTATTATTAATTGTATATAAATAGTTCTGGTCAATGTGTATCAAGATGATACACAATTACAATGATGTCGGCCAGCTGCTAACGTTATCCCCACCGAAAGCATCTATTTTATAAACATATATTGTTAACCTAGCCAACTGATCTCGAATTTGAATATCAACATTGAAATTGTGAAATGAACTAACTGTTTTTGCCTACCGGATAACAATGCATCATTATGCCGTGATGTTATGAAGAGATTAAAATACAAAAAAAAAAAGATTTTATATCTTGTTTTAAGAGATTTACAATACAATACAGATGAAAATATTTGTACTGGTTTTAGGCTTACGCCAACATTTAACTGGATGTGCAATGAGCGTAATGAGCTAATTTTAGAATGGCAAATCCATATTTTCAGTTATGGTGGTGAGCGTAATATAAAAGTAATGCAATAGTAGTGTAAAGCATTACATTTCAAATACAGCAATATTGTAATGCGCCCAATTAATAGCTGACGAGCAGCCCGAATCCTCATCAGCTGTCAATTAACAACTTGACCATACTCCTCTCCTGTAACAGTGATAAGATGACAATATCACCAGTTTTCTTGTGGATTTTGAATGTTCTTCAACCTATAGTTTTGGTTCATATAGAGGTCTTTCAAGAGACCTTCAAGCCTGGCTCTCTTACACTATGAAACACAATCAAACTTTGGTATGAGATCCTGCGTGAAAACATAAGGCTGATGTGTCATTACGTATTCAGACATCCCCTCCAAATGAACCCGTAAATACTGGATAGTCAGTTTTAATCTGTTTGACCGCCTTATGGATTGAGCGCTCTAGAAACTATGACACAGGGTACCTTGAGCACCTCATTATATCCCCTGCTGCTCCCACGTATCTGGACATCCTCCCAATGAACCCGTAAATACTGTACGGTGACACGCACTGCAACTTGCAGAAAAGTCGCGTCAGATTCCGCAGACTTCATCCAGCATGCTTCAGTAGCACTTCAAACAAAGACTTCCAATAACAATTTTGCTTTCTGATAGAGCTGTCAGAAAACCAAGCGACTGTAAATCACTTGCCAAGAGAGCGTCACAGTTGGATGTGGTGGAACATCTGATTACAGTATGGCAACGCTTTGCCAAAGCTACTGAAATAATGTGTGTAGTCTTTCAGCTATCCTATTCGAGCAGCTGACTGTCTGCCCACGGACCTTCAAGATCAAGGTTCAAGAACAGTGAGAAAAATGAGTTAAACTGGAGTTGGATGACCTGAGTGTATCCATTCGTACTGTGACCTGAGTGCAGTGCTATTTGCGATAAGTAAGCCTACACAGTACAGATGTAATTGTAGGACACAGGGGAACCCACTGCTGTCTAAAAACACATTGCGAAAGGATTCGAGTGAGCAAAAAAGGATCTTTCATTGTGCCAATGGCAAACTACTGTGTAAAGAGAAAATGTACAACATACCAACATCAGCTTAAGTTTTAAAACGTTTTACAGGAGAGCTAGTTTCTCTGCCAATGGAGGGAAGTGTGATGCAACAGGGCAAAGAGGACAAGTAAATCAACAACAGACTAGATTCAACAGAAATAAACCCTCCTTCCAGTCTTGACCTCAGCTTGAATGGAATGTCAAAGCATGAGCTTGAGAACGATTCACACCAGATAGTCTAAGAATATTGTCAAGAATAACAATCAAAACACTTTTGTAATGAAGAATGGTTCAAAATGCATCCAGATTTTGGTGCACTGTCCGTATTTGTTCAATTTTTCTAATGGTTTTGTGGCCATCCACATCGTCACTGACAATCATGTCATATTTTTGTGTCATATTTTCCCGCAACATTCCACTTCACAAATCAAAACATCAAAGAGTCTAATTTGTATTTACTATATGCCGTAGTCTCATTTGATGAATCTGAGGATTGAAGTTTTGTAAAATTTATTTTATCAGGAGAGCTAATGTATGTTAGGACACAGCAGCAACTCTAGCGCATGCCTACAGAAAAAAAAAATGTTGTTTGACCGCTGTATTGGTTATGAGCTTTAGAAACCATGACGTCGGGTACCTTAAGCACCCCAGTTTCACTGCCGCTGCTCCAACCACCATGGCAACAATAAACATGTCAGTTGCCGCACGCCAGCACCATCTGCAATCAGATTTACTGTGCATGAAATATGGTGCTGCTTTTATTGGTCCAAAGGCTTGTCACTCATAATTTATTGGCTGTTGCCAGGAGGGTTGTGATGTCAGCGAGCTCCCAGTACCCTCAGGAGAGTCAGAAGGGAGCGGATGAAAGAGATAGGGGTGTGAGGCGTGGTGGTCGGGTGGGGGAGGGAGATCCAAGGAGAAGGAAAATTTGTGACTTGTGCATGAGAGAGAGAGAGAGAGAGAGAGAGAGAGAGACAGAGAGAGAGAGAGAGCGAGAGAGAGGTGAATGAGGGTGAAAAAAGGTGACAAAGATAAGTGAAAGGCGTGGGGAAAATAACATTCATCCATCCTGTGCCTTTCCATGGTGAATTTAGC
Source organism: Hippichthys cyanospilos (assembly GCF_059441005.1). Taxonomy (NCBI): domain Eukaryota; kingdom Metazoa; phylum Chordata; class Actinopteri; order Syngnathiformes; family Syngnathidae; genus Hippichthys; species Hippichthys cyanospilos. Next base: position 10,493,872 of record NC_142371.1, read on the forward strand.
AGGTTGAGCGAGTGAATTAGTCAGTGTTTTCTTTCCCTTTCTTCCATCCTTGCTTCTTCTTCTCCTCTCAGCTTCTTCCTCAGTATTCTTTGATGTATTTTTATTTATGCAATTCACAAGACTACCTGGACTTTCCTTTATCCATACCTAACACAATCAAGCATTTGGTTTCTTTTTATGGCGTGGGTGTTAGAGCCAGATATTTTGGTGGGGGGGTTGATAGTCAATTACAAGAACATTTACACTATTACCTCATTTTGACTTATTCTTGTCGCATGTTTATTTTTTCCTGTCATTGTATCCTTATACGACACCTCAGAGGTAAGCAAATAATAAACATAACACCTCAGATTTCATTTCATTCAGTAAAATTCCTTGAATAGACTTTGTGCAACCATAGCAATCTTCAGGGGAGGTATAGAAGAAATGAAAGAAACACTGTCCTCTGCAAAGACAAAGCAAATATCAAGGAGAATGCACGAGTGGTGAAACGGATGCGTTGTGGCATTAAAGTATGAGATAAGATTGAATCTTTCTGTTGAAAAATGATCCAGCGTTCCCAGAAAACTATTAGAATGTTTACATTTGTGGCACTTTGTTCCATATCAAAATAATTAATTGCCTCCATTTTCAAATTAAAAGTACATTACAAGACAATTAACGATGCAAATGAGTCTGGGCCTGTCAAGAAGAGGCAGAAAGTGAAAGGACTGACTGTGTTGATGTATGAGAGCTTGGTTGCTTTTGTGCGTGTTTACGTCTTGGTTGTGCTGCAATGCATCTTTGTGCAGCAGTGTGCTCGTGTGGACCTGAACAGCCACAATTAACAGCAGTAAAGAATGAGCTTTTACTATGCTTGAGGATAATTCTGGCTTAAAATTACATCTGCCTGTGTGGATAAATTATCATGAACAAAAAAGGATTGAAATATTTTTCGCCTACGTACTGATATGCCGGAAGCGTATTTGCATGTAAGGAAAGGATCAAAACCGCTTTTTTTTTTCAAACCGCTCACAAGAAGTGACCTCCAATGACCATGCTCCATGAACAATGTCTACATTGTGCAAGAAACTAGGGGCAGTAAAAAATAATTTTGTCATAACCTCCTCTCTTTGGAGGGAAAACATATATAAAAGTATATAGCCTGTGGTTAACTGCGAATCCCCCTCACCCAGCGTGGCAGCAGTATGCGGGGCTGATGGATGCGGGGCGTCAGCCAACTTTTAATTGCTCGTAAATTCTTTGATCCGGGGAAAACGCCACATTCTCCTTGTCCCCCGCCGACATGAGTGACAGAGACTCTCTGGGGGAACAACACCGTCTCAGCGAGAGATACAGATGGAATGGGAAGCAGAAAAAGTGGGTTACGAGGGACAGACCCCCATCATGCATGGGCTCAGCAGATTCATAGGCAAGAATAAAAACATTTAAAACATTCTAAAGATCGGATAAAACACAGCACTGATCATTTCATTCCATTGAGAGTGAACGAATCTCTGTATGTTGACCATCAATGACTGATAATGTGGCAGAGTGGAAGTACTGACACTGACGAAGTGGTGAGGTTCCTTCATTTGCATATCTAGTTCCTTAAGCTTTGCTTACTCTGGGACAGCCATTCAAGTGCCTGAATTCCATTGACAGTATTGGCGATAAGACTGAAAAAGGGTGTTTAAAAATGTCTCAGAATGCTTGTCAGTGTTTCCAAGCCTGACAGATGCACATTGATCATTTGTCTTCTTTCAGATGCTCCAGTATAATAATAAAAAAATAAATAGAAGATATTTCTATTTTAGTTTTTACAATGAGGACAGATATTTTTTTTTTCACCTTTTGTAGGTTTGACCATTGGTTTTCATTTTGTCACACTTTCTTTTTGCCGGTTACAATGATGACAATGAGGGGGCTATACATATATACCAGTAGTGCCCAAACGTTTTTTACCCCAAGATCTATTTTCCAGCAGCCAACTTCCCACAATCTCTGGGGGGGGATTACAGCTACTATTACAGTTAGGCAAATACAGCTCAGCACCAATAGAATAATATCCCCTCTATTGCAGCAATATCACAGAACAATGTTTACTGATATCACAGTTTAGTAAACACCATTCAAATGAGAACACACATCTGGGCTGTGTCTTTCACCTCTGAAGATTTGTCCAACTGCAGTGAGAGCCACTCAGGTTACTTACACTTGCAGTACTCAATGCTTCTCCTTTCAGGCAGGGAAGAATAAAATTACCCAGGCAGGATAGACAAATTTACTGGGCAGTAGTTATGGGATGAGATCTGTTTTTCTTTTTCTTTTTTTTTCCTGGTTAGCCCAGAAGTGCAATGAGCCATACAGGAGAATGTGCTGCCTGTTAAACCACTGTATTATTGAAAGACAGCCAAATGTTGTGAGGAAGCCTGCCAGTGGTTCAAAACAAAGGTTGGGGCATTAAGGAAAGTATAACACAAATGGCCTTGGTGCACTTTTTTAATGTTTCCGGAAGCAAGGACGCATCTACTACAATATCATCTTTACCTCCTAGAGTCAGTGGATTCCGATGTAACAACAATCTGTTCTTTTTTTTTTTTTCTCGACTGACGTTCTTTTTTTTCCATGTTGTGTGATTTCATGTGGGCGACCAACATTAGCTCGGCGGTCCACCGATCGATCGCGATCAACTACTGAGCACCCTTCATACAAACATCGATGTCATGAATTGATTTGCATCATTTGTAATACACAATAAAAACAATTTGGTCAAAAAATGAATGACTCAATATTTGGGTCTATAAACACAACTTTCTAAAAACTTCAAAAGTTGTGTGTGTGTGTGTGTGTGTGTGTGTGTGTGTGTGGGGGGGGGGGGGGGGGGGGTGTTCCAAAAAGCACATTTTTGAGGTATTCTCAAAAACATTTACTCCTTTTCAGGGATTTGCTTAAGCAAAATAACCCAGAAAGGTGTGTCACATCCACACACAAATTGGGTTGGTCCTTTTTTTGACCCATAACTAGTTTTTTTTCAACCCAACCTTTTTTTTTAGAGTATACCACAATTGAAGGTTGTTGTCCATATCTATTAAATGCCCAAATTTTACATCAAGAAATATGTCACTTGTACATTGATATTCATTTTTTCTTTCTTTTAATTATTTAATGAATTCACTCACAACTTCTACAGACATTGTACATTTAAATTACAAAGTATTCGTCAGTCTATGATATGCTGACTGAAACACAGCCCTAAACTAATTTCCAGTGAACATACAAGAAGAAAGATGGACAAGCATGCCAACTCATTCTCTTAGCCAGCTATTAAAGGATGATAGCCCAGTAATTTACGTTAGAGTTAACATAAGGCCAAGATTAAAAAAAAAAAAGATGTATGCTTTTGGCTGGATTTTCTTTCTTTCTTTCTTTCTTTCTTTCTTTCTTTCTTTCTTTCTTTCTTTCTTTCTTTCTTTCTTTCTTTCTTTCTTTCTTTCTTTCTTTCTTTTTTCTTTCTTTCTTTCTTTCTTTCTTTCTTTCTTTCTTTCTTTCTTTCTTTCTTCTTCTCTCTCTTGTGGTTGAAGTGCATGTAAAGAGAGGGAGAGAGGGAGACTGTAATTTCCTGAGTCATTGAGAGAGGCATGTTGGCAGCCCTGTGTAATTGTTTAAACCCCGCACTCAGACACCTTCCAGTAACCCCCTTTTAATCCTCGTTATCACTCTCATTAGCCCATGGTCAAAGGTCAGCCAGATTCCCCAGAAACACAAATGTCGAAGTGGTGCGATTGAAGAATTGATGGGGAGCTGGCTGAGGAAAATCTGAGAGAGCTCACATTTTTTGTTTAAATTGATGCATTTGCGAAATTTTATGTCAGAAGGGATGCCAATCCCCAAATTTTCATTACAATAACGTATTGTATGCGGCCAAGGCATCCAAACACAATATTTGAATCAATACCGTGTTTGTGGAATATGAATAAAACCACTTGTTTTTACCTAGTTCAAAGAGCAGCCATTTTGTCACTTGCTGTCAGTTAAACATGTCCTCACCGTTGATTGATTTGGCTCAGGTAAGATGGCAGGATTGCAAACGTCACATGCTATGACCTAACTCAGAAAACAGGACAGCAACATTATTTTGAACTAGCTTAAAAAAGACATTTTTACAAATTTACATATGTTGACATGTTTTCATCAAACTACCCCAATGATCAATAATAATCACACCATACATGTACTACATATTTGTGTGTGTGTGTGTGTGTGTGGGGGGGGGGGGGGGGGGGGGCACCACAGACTGGACAATTGCAGGGCACACAGAAACAAACAACCATTCACACTCATCCTCACATCTGAGGACAATTTGGAATGTCCAGTACACCTACCATGCATGTTTTTGAAATGTGGGAGGAGACCTGAGTGCCTGGAGAAGAGTACCTGTGCAAAAGTTTGGCTTGAGTTAAACCCATTTTTAAAAGTGTAGATAGTTAGTTTTATTTTTTATTGTAATTAATAATTACAATTAATGATTAAAACTTAAAAGGAATAATTACTGCTTGGCCAATAGCAATTACAATTTATTACCATTTTATATTTTTCGGAGGTAGAGGTGGCTGGACTTGAAGCCAAGAACTAAAAAAGCAAAGGAAAATTGTGAAATACAGATGAGCCAAAGTCAAGCATGTAATCTGTATTTTCCTGGAGACAATGCTTCATCAAATCACACTTGTCAATTTGTATGTGGAGCAACAGGTGGCACACATGAATACCCCTCCACCCCAATCACGTGGAAGACTACACCAATCAATCAAGTATGTGCAGTGTATCAGAAACTAACTCTGTTAGCCATTGCTAAACTTGGCATCCGATAAAGATTATTGTTGCTCCGCGTAATTTATGCCTTTAACATAAACAGATTTAAAAGATTTTTGACCTGTATAGCTTTGGTGTTTGGGCGGTTATTACTGTATGTAAATTAGCGTACTTGTGCCTTCACAATTTATTGTTAAATTCAGAAAGTCTGACAGAAAGAATTTTGTACAATACGGAACAGAAGACTTACTTGGATGTTTATTTTCAAAGAAAGTTATTTGCACTGAAATAATCCAAATACAATTTCCATTATAGGTATCATTTACAGTACGACGAAGAAGGATTTAGCCGGTCTGTGTATACTGTATTAGTGTAGAAACTAATGGATGGATGTCTACTTTATTTTTACTCTAATCACTTCATATTTTGATGTGTAGGCATTATGTATGTGTAGTGTAAACAAATCGTTGTCCTCAGGAGTGGGGCCTCATGCACTGGTGTGCACTTCCATTAGCAGAGAGAGAAGAAATGAGAAACTCACGTTTTGCTTCTACAGTATTTATATGTCCACAGCCAGTCTTTACTGCTTCCCCAGGCCTCTACTGGTGTGTGGCATGGAGGAATTAAGTGTCCCATCATTCAGTCGGGACACGCAATTAGAGCTGTAGTCGTAACTTGCAGTAGACATGGCATGAGTCATGTTACTATATTTCTCAGCCCAACTGATGCCTGCCATTTTAATGCTCTCAAGAGGGAGGAGTAAACACATCAATGGATACACATACATGCACTCAAGATGCACACTCACTGCCTATCTTTGTAACTCAGAGGCAACAGTGACAGTTAGGAGGCGAAGTTGAATCATACTAGGTGATGGCACATTTTATTATTGACTTTGTATAAAAGTAACACAATGGTAAATCACAACAAAATACAATCTATCTTCACGAAAGGTGGTACTGCATAACTTTCTTGTTTGTCTCGATGATGCAAAATAATCCACCAGACAAACTACATCTGAATGTTTTCTAATAAGAAGGTGATGACCGAAGACCAGAAGTCATTGATAGGCATGTCTGTCATTGTGTGCTTTTTTTAATGATGTCGAGAGCACAAACAAAACATTCCACCCTTCTTTTCTCCTTGTAATGATTATCCTGTTGTTAGTCATGACAGGGGCTGGCGTCTATTCCAGCTGACAACACCATACCAAGAAGAGAATAATTTAGTAAACGTGGCCTTTTTATTTCTTTGTGTCACGTACAAATGATAATATCGTCAAAAGGATTGTCATTCACTGAGGTGGAAAAGCAACTACAAACACTGTCATTTGCATACTGGTCAGCAGTGCTGAGAAAGTTACTTCGATATGTCATGTATTGTAGGTATTAGGCTGAAACATTGTACCTTCAAAATAGTCACCTTTCAGGAGAGCCCAAAAAAGTCACGTTTGTTGAACCATTAAGATTGAATTATCAATGAGAGCAAGTCATTTTTGACACTTAAATTTGGTCAGTAAGCTGTAAAAACATTATCAGACATGCAGGCTAAGCAATGGTATCAAATAATATGAAATTGATCAAATTTTGATATAAGGTTTTGCTCTTTGACTCAAACCTAAAAGAGGAGTCTGGTGAACAATTAGGGGTGGAACTCACCAAGGTTGACTCCAGCAGCAGGGGATATCGACAAGGTGGGGGAGCACGTTATAGCACAAACCCACCTGCTTGAATATCATGCAGGCAGACTTCAGTTCCTTGTGCAAGCCGTCCATAAAGCCCAGCAAACGTCAATGTGTAGGTGAGGAGTGAGACACTTTCCTGCCCCCTTTGCTCCTTGGAACATCTCCTCAGCAGCTGCCCAAAGACCCTAGCTGACGGTCGCTATCGTTGGCACCATGACCAAGTTCTGAAAGCAGTTGTTGAGAGAATAGCTACGGCAATCAGCACTAGCAAACACCATCAAATTCCAAAGAAGTCAGTCAGCTTCATCAACTGGAGAGACCACGGGCATGTCCACAGACAACAACAAGACTCCTCCACAATGCCCCTGATTGGCAATTGGGAAAATAGCTGAGGTTCCCATAGCACACAGCAGCAACAGCTCTCCAGCCAGATGTGATTATTTCTGAGGCTTAAAGACATCTGATCATGCTGGAACTCAAAGCACCCTGAGAAGAGCATAATGAGGAAGTCAGCAAAAGGAAACATGAGCAGGAGCAGAGACTGGAAGACGTTAGCTGTACAGGCTTTTTTGGGTGTCCTCTCTGCAAAGTCCTAGGCCATTTGAGTGTGAAAGGGCTGGCCAAGAAGAGGGCCATTAAATCTGCTAGCAAAGCCTCAGAGAAAGTCATTAGGTGGCAATGACTCAAAAGGGAAGATCTTTGGGTTACTCCTGGGATGCAACCCTGGCTGGGTCACCTAGTGGAGAGTTCCATATCCTAGTGGATATGTTACATATATATATATATATATATATATATATATATATATATATATATATATATATATATATATATATATATATATATATATATATATAGACACTCCGTATTTTATGCACTATAAGGCGCACCGGATCATAAGGCACACCCCTCAATTAATGACATATTTTAAAACTTTTTCCATCACAATATAGTAATACTCAAAGTAATACCAATAATAACTCAAATAATAACTCTAAACTCTCAATAGCACAATATCTCAATGTCAATATGACCAACCTTGTTCAACTGTAAAGACACAAAAGAAACAGGTAAAGCTTACTTTATCAGTTCATTCCCCATCTACGAATCACAATCTCAATATTGATCCTGATTATAAGGCGCACCATCAGCTTTTTGAAAAAATCAAGGCTTTTAGGTGTGCCTTATAGTGCGGAAAATACTGTACACACATACATTCGACCTATTATCGGCAAGGCCGATTATTAGTGCTGATATTTGGACATTGGACGTAAATCAAATTGACAACCGACTGATATGAAGACATCAATGTAAATGTGTTCCCTTTAAGTTGATTCAGTGGTATGATTTTTGTTTCAAATAATGCCAAGGTACCAATGTTTATTAATATCTATATAGTTGAATGATTGTCATTTTGATGAATGATTATTGTTTTGTTTGTGTAAAGCAAAAGTTTTGCTGATAGAAGTACTTGCGGTTTTCCCGATAACGAAATTCTGTTTCTGATTTTGCAGACAGCCGTGCTAATTGAACAGCATGCTATCTGTGGCCATACTCAGTGAATTAACAGGCAGGAATGCCGTAAGTTTCATTTTATTGTATTTCACACATTAGAGTATAGATATTAAAGTACCAGTATATTTTCGTAATTTTTCCGACAGAAGTACACATGGTTTTACCGATGGTGCATTTCCGTTTCCGTCTTCGTGCTCTTATTTTTAATTTGTGCGGTTCAAATAACATGCTTTATGCATTTCAATGAAGTTCAGTGTTTGCATTATTCAATTTTTTTCAAGTCAATTTTACATTTTACTACAAAGGAATATCGTCTGCGAATATCACTTATCAGCCTCTTTACTACTAACCGGTCCTGAACAACCCATATCAGTTGATCTCTAATATATATACAATATACTATATATACAGTATATATATATATATATATATATATATATATATATATATATATATATATATATATATATATATATATATATATTTCAGTCCGAGCCCGTGTGGGTTCTCTCCGGGGCACTCCGGCTCAACGGACGATGCATAGATGGATGGGTTATTTCATTATCTGCAGAGGTTGAAGAAAAATATCTTAAATATATGGTCTAGAGTGCAGATATCTATGTTAACATTAAGAAAAGTAAATATTTAAGTACATTTAGAAGTATTTTTACTTTGTTACTTCTCACAACTGTGTTAAAGAATATATGTCAAATGTAGTCACAAAACATCAAAAGCCCTCCATACTGTATAGAAATGGCCAGTCACGTATCATCATGCACACACCCCCAAAAAGTCATGAAAGGGCCTTTAAAATGATAATAGTTATATAAGCATTTCTCAGTAAAGCAGAGATGTAAATTTGATGTGTACTTGAGGAAGTTTGTAAACTATCTGCTAATATACTAACCAGCATTTTAGCACACATTAAAATATCGTGTGGGCGAAAGGGCAAAACAGATCATGTTTTGCTAGTTGCTAAGCCAGTTATTTTCCATGTTGACAGTAGTTTTGTACTCCCATTATGAGTCAAATATGTGTTATAATCACACATTAACAGACTTGAGGCCAATTGGATTTGAATGAATATGGAAAAGCAGTCAAGTTACATCAAACTTCTCACACCCCATGTCAGTCACTACTTCATTATGTGATGGCCAATGTGTCACAATTGTTATTGTTCTGTTTTGGAGAGGTAAAAAAGACAATTTATTGTTAGCCTTATCTTTACTCATTTGTCTTCATACCATGCCATAATATTAACACCAGCCAAAGGTGAAACATGGTAGACAAAAAAAAAAAAAAACATTTTAGTAACAGGGAACCTTCAAATTTAATGAAGTTTAGCACCTTTCATCAGCTATTCTTCAATAATATTTGTGAATGGCCTCAATTTCATAACTTCTGCAAGTCTTGTCTCAAGGCTTTGCAAGCCTTTACTCAGAAACAGATGAAGTTATTGAGATTGTAATGTACACAGTATAATACAAGTACAGAGTACAGCAGCTCAACCTGAACCATTCCAGAAAATCACTTTGTATTTGTTTGCCTAATGAAGTGTTTTGTGTTTCCTTCTGTGCCTTTGCAGGAAGTAGAAAAAACAAAATAATCTATGCCTGGACATATTATTATCAGTACATATGACTTTTGATGTAATACAATTATTAATTGGCCTACAAATATATACCAGTTACGTTTGGTACTATTATCACATTAAAAACATTAAAACACATTTTTTTTAATACAAAAATGTAGATGTAATATAAAAGTGATTTTTATCATAGATATAACATGGGTAGTGTGATTCTTAGTATTCTTAATTTTCACAGTTTTAACTATATTAAAGGTCGCTTTTTCATAGAATAAATATATGAGGTAAATAAGGCAATTCATGTTAAAAATGAGTTGGATTCCCTTGTCCCAAGCTAATTCCTTTGGTTATAAATAACTACAATTTTTAGTGGTTAATTAAAAAAAAAGAAATAAAAACAAATCAATTTGTAAATGGTTAACAACATAGATGTGCTTCATGCAACAACTCACAGATCTCATTCTCACTTGTTCTAATGTCATGCATAAAATATCTGAAAAGTTACAAGTGGTGGAACTGAAGATTGTATGTAACTTTTAAAGTTGTTTTGTTAGTCATAGTCTGCAGTCGTTAAGAGTAAAGGTAAATTGATAATTGTGCAAAGATTTACTTTCATCTGTTTATCTATTTTCTCTACCTTTTGTCCTCATAAAAGTCTATTGTGGCCTATTCAAGCTGATTTTGTGCTGAGAAACAAGCCAGACTGGTCAACAACAACAACAAAAACAATACTAATAATAAGATTAACAATAATATGCCCTCCAAGTCAAGGCTGAGTGTAAAGATTCCAGAACCATTATTGCCAACCAAATCTTCTCAGTCATTGTCAAGTGACTTAGTCTAAAACTGTGAATTGCAGACAAAGTTAGATAATTGCCACTCACACTAGGAATTTGGCAAGCATCTTCCCCACGAGACCCCAGATGAAATGGTGCTTCAACCCCCAAAAGTGTCATTCCTAATGAAATGGTAATTAGAAACCCAGCGGAACAGCTGAGGGGCCTGCTGAGGCCCACAGAGCCAAACTACCAGAATAAACCTGCTACAAGATCCCGCAGAGTTGAGCGAGCTCGGGGAGGTGGAGATGATGAAATGGGGGTGGGGGGCTGAAGGGAAATGGGTAGAATAAGAAAGAGGCAAGAGGTTCAGGTAGACCATGAGGAATTTGGGATTCATTTCAAAAGTGGGATGGAATGCACACACCAGTTTGAGTTTGCTGTACACCGGGACCCTCATCAATAACGCCGACTGCGTGGAAGGCAGCAAGGGGTGCGATGGGGGGCGGTGGTGGGCACTGGTTAAAAGCGCTCTCGCAGCCTGGGTAATTGATTGCTTTGTAAGTGAATGTGTCTTTAACCTTTGGGAGGTCAGGCCCAGTCGGACACCATCACTCCTGCCTGTGGTTGAACCGCTTCCAGACGTTTGTCTTCAGCTGCTCCCTCGTCTCAGGGCCGATTTGTCAAGCATGAGATGTTTTGGGTGTTTAGATTAGAGGCGAGATGGGAAAACAAAGGCAAAATGCCACCCCAAACAAAAGGCCTGGGCCCGGATCTCCCACTGATCTGCGAGCTGGGCACGGGGCCAGCTACCTGGGGTGATGAAACTGCGTGAGGGTGGTGTGTTGCTGGGTGGGTGTGTGGGTTTTGGAGGGAGGGCGGTGGGCTTGTTTTGGGATGGGCTTTTTTGAAACAGAGCCACTATGAAGCCCCTGAAACACATCAACTGTGGTGCTTGAATCGGTGCCAAAATGGAGGCTGAACGAGAGCCAGGGCCAAAATTGAACGCCAGCCAGAGCGGTGACATGAGATAGAGCAACATATCGCCTTGAGATGCGGCCAAAATGGCTGCCATAGACTCAGGGGGGATAAGAGGGCGCTTGGGGGCTTCCAACTGTCCTCTTGGTTGTAATTCTCCTCATCACTGGAGATTTTAAAGTGTTCCTCTGCCACCCACGCAGGTCCTTCGACATGTCCGTTTGTCAGACGGTAAGACAATGATACTAGATGGACTTGGTGCTCACATATTTTTTTGACAGGGACGCATCCTCTCAAATCAGCATATGTCCATCGGACGCATCGTGTTTTGACAACAAAATATGATGGATTTTGAGCACAGAAAAATATATTGAGGGAGCAGTGATAGATTTTGAGCACAGAAAAATATTTCAAAATCTGTCATCGCTCACTCACGAGACACCTCTCTCTCTCTCTCTCTCTCTCTCTCGCTCAACCTCTAGCTCTCTGTGGACTCGAGTTAGTCCCCTCTTCGCGCTCAGCTCGGCACATGTTATGAATGTGCAACATAGATAGCCAATCGATCCTGGCAAAAGTACACGGATCGGCTGTTTGGTCTCCAATTATCGCTAGTTACGTTTACCCGGAAAAAAGCAAACGAGATTGCGTCACACTAACCTGGTTGGGAGAAGGTGGACTTATATCACTATATCACCCAAGTACTAAAACTAACAAGGTAGTTCTATTACATGAGGCAATAACCACTATAATAATAAATACTGCCTGGACATTGTTTCCAAAGAAGTCCACCTTCTCCCGCCCATGTCGGTGGGACGTGATTTCGTTTGCTTTTTCCTGGTTAATGTAACAAGCAATCTAATTGGAGCCCAAATAATCACTCAATGGACTTTTGCTTGTGTTGATTGGCTGGCTTTGTAGTACAACAGAGAGCAACAAGTTGAGCTAGAGAGGGAGGGATCTCATGAGCGAGCAAAATCTTTTACTGTGCTCAAAATCTTTCTTTGCTTGCTCAAAATCTATCACTGCTCACTTAATATAATTTCCTGTGCTCAAACTCCAATATTGCTCTCTCAAAATCTTTCATTGCTTGCTCACAATAGTGGCCCAAATATAATTCCATAAAAAAGTGCTGTCTTTAGGCCCAAAACAATGTCAACTCCGCATTTTTTTTTTTTTTAGTATTAGTGACAAGTCAAATAATACACAACCAGGTATCAATGAGCCAAAAAGTAAGTAGCGAAAATGAAATCCTTCGGAAGATCGAGAAGAGGAACAAAGCAAATATGTTCAAGCTAAACAAATGAACACTCAAAGTAAAACACTGATTTTTCAACCAAAATAGACTATTAGAGCTTTCAATATTTAGATGATGATGATGGATTGCTACACGAAGTTCATTAATTATTTTAATAAACAAATATTGTCGTGAAAAGACAGGTCAGAAGCCAGCAACACCTACCGAAATGGACTCTCCGACATATTTGCATAAGAAGAACACAGTACATCCATGGAAGTGATGATTAAAGCAAGATGACCCGCACTTTTTAACACTTTTAACAGGAGAAAGTCAAACTGAAATGTTACTTTCATGTGTGGGAAGATGTGATACTTTATTAGGGTAGGCAAAACATAGCCTGCTGTTTTGTTTTGTTTTTCAGCTGTGTTTAGGTTTTGTAATGTATAAATGAGCACATGCATTTTAACACAGTACTGATAGGATGAGATCTCATACGGTGAGTTCTTGTGATGTTAGAATAGCATGAAAGTTCTCATCCATGCATTTTCTTTTGGCTGTTGTTTTCGACATGGGTTACATAGGAGAATGCGCTTGCCTTTTAATGCTCTGCATAACAGCAAAACGCCACCAAATGAGGTGAGGGCTTGAAAATAAACCTTACCATACCGAATAATTTGATGAAACAAAGACAGTGGTATCATTTTATTTTGAAGTTGTCCCTGGATGCGTGCAGCTTCGATGACAAACTTGATTTACAGACTTTTGCCCCAAGTCAACACAACAATGTTCTGATATTATGTTCAATCACTAATTCAGGACGCTAAACAAAATAAAAAATACTTGGACCATGTTACCAGCGGTTAGCGCAGCGTCTAGCATTAATTAGCTGCTAGGTAGTTGCACTCGAGTGCTCCATATCATCTGGCGAGAGCCGTCAAATTACCTGACACGTTTTGCAAAAATGCCATTTGGTCATGGACATCTCGTCTCATGGAATTTGTATGCCGTCCCTTCCCAAATCACAAGTGTTAAGTGTATGTCAATGCAAAATGTGCTGTTTTTGCCTTCCACTTCTACTTGCTTCTCTTCTCAGACAAAGAGTAACAGGCTTTCTTTTTTAGATTTGTTACATTTTCCTTGATCTTTTCTCCTTCGATCTTGCGGTGTTTTTGGCTAATTTGGGAAAAAAAAAATAAAGCATCACTTTCAGGTTAAAATGCATTGTAATGCATTGCGACACCCTCATTTGTACCGAGTAAAATATTGCTTTTTTTTTTGGGTGTGTGTGTGTGTGTGTAATGCATTACACTACTGTGTTACAGCAAGATGTAATGCATTACAGTAATTGCTTAACTTTTGTAATGCATTACTTCCAAAACTGCTACAGTATATGACTGCATACATAAATCTAGACTAGATTGATATGACAGCAACAATGAATAGAAAATAATCTACCAGTACACACCTCTATTCAAATGCCAGGATTTTGGAATGTAAAATGTCAAATGAACCTAGTTTCCATCAATGCTTTGACCTAAAACCAGTTGAATCGGGAAAAAAAATTAAGGAAGGCTGTACATACTGTGATTAAATTAGTTAATGAAAGTCAGCACACATCTGCTATTTGAAGGGCCTCTGATTAATTCGCAACTGGACCGTTCTTTTTGTCTTCGAAGATATTACACTGTATGTAGTGTTGTAGATGTGTTTGAGATGTAAGTGCACATAGACAAGCCAGCTCCATTTCCATATGTCGGGCCAACGTTTTGTGTCCGCGACAATATAGACTAATTCATTATGCAGACTGCTTTTTGGCCTACTCCACCATGACTGAGCCTCGGAGCAGTCGAAGGTTTTGCCAAATAGAGATTGTGTCTTTTGGTGAGTGCGCGTGTCGTGTGCATGCGTGTATAAGTAAATGCACATTTGATTGATGGGTCAACACAAGAGCCAGGATGAATATTGGTAGTGTGTGTATTTGTGTATGACACACACCACCTTGCCGAGGGGACAGGGGAAGCAGAGCTCTGCATCTCCTGCAGAGGGTGCCTTGTCTCCCAGCAGGTGGGTGTAGCAAGCAAACAGAGGGGTGCCTGTACATGCCTCAACCCAAACCCCGAACGCACGCGCCATCACCAGGACCACACTCCACCCTACTGTGTTACAAGAGGGGCGAGTCTGTTGCCGGGACCCTGTGCTCCTCCAAACCACCAGTCATGCATTATTCATCTGCAAATAGTAATTTTGATATTTTGCTCGGGGGCGATGGAAAGAAAACAGAAGGATATCCAAAATGGAGCTCAGCAACAACCTGTACACTCTGATTATCCAGATTTAATAACAGTTATTATACTACAGCAAATTTGAGTAAACCTGATTTACATTCACTTTAATATTTTGCTTTTTTCATGAGGAAAAAAATCACATGCATACATAGATGCACACACGCACCACCAAATACTTGTGTTTTGTTTTTTTTTCGCAATATTACATGATTGCTATCTTGCAACTATTTGCTATTTCGTTCTTGCTATAAAGAGACTTAAGTCCAGCTTTCTCCATGACAATTAATCGACGTAAAATAACAACAACGGTAGATTTGATTTGCCTATATACGTGACTTCTCGATGAAAGACCCATGAGTACTTTATATTGAGCTTTTCCAGCTTTCACAAACTTGATCATAGGATGGGTGATCAGGTGTAACCTGTGAAGTCAAGCAGTGTGTTGCTCTAAATCATAATATGGACGTTAGACTTCCCACCACTATTCATTAAATGAACTAGAATTGACGCTGATCTGATCAGATGAATTTAATTATGGTTTGTTGTTGTTGTTAGTATTTTACAGTTTCACAAGTACAGTACCACTCTTTGTTTGTGTTTGTGTTCAATTGCATATTGTATTTTTGAATGTTTTGATCGTTGTTCATTTTATAAAAATAAAGGCCTGTTTGCTTTTGAAGCAGTTCCTTATTTGCAGTACTGTAGTTGTGTGCGTTTTTTGTTTTTGCTTTACCTTACTGAAATTTCACTTCATGTCTGGCCACTCCTTGAATGTTTTCTAAAGGCCATTGATGTTAATACTTGTTTTCAGCATGGCTAAGATTGCTAAACCAAATGAAAAAAGAATACAAGTAGATGCCGTGAATAAATAACTTATTTAACAGGAGGTATTACCCCAGCTTGTGATCAGACAGGTGATTGGGTATTCCTGAAGTCGCATATTAGTGAGTGAGGCAATAATTATGACTGCCAAAGATCCTGATCGTGGAATGTCTAACTAAAGCAATAATATACAGGTTCCCAAACAAAAACAAAAAAAAACAATGAAGAGTTTTTGAGTTTCAAGATGTGTAAATCTATGGAACTGAAGAAATCAAAACCGCCCAAAATTTTGTCTTTATTAAATCACTTTCTGGATAAACATCCTCTTGCTCAGTCCAGTCGCATGTAGCAACCTGATATTCTGTCGTCGTTTTGATTATTCGTGACTATTATTTTTACAGACAGACACAAACAAACAAAAAAAAAACCTTTTTGCAATCAGCTTCTCAGTCACATTTTGTTTCATTTGTATATTCAGACAAAAACTAAATTTAGAATCCTATTTTTCAGCCTCATTCAAGAAATGTATGAACAAGCTTTAAAATCAACATGGATAATGTGAACATTAATTTTGTTATTATTATTGTTAGCCACTGTTGATGTTTATGCCACACAGCATTATACTTAACTTGGCGAATGAGGGGTAGGATTGTTATACATTTTTTTTGAACTCATGAATAATCAAACTGCTTTTTATTCAAGATTCAAGAGTTGTATTGTCATATGTATAGTATCATTATACCACACAATGAACTTCTAATTCTGTTCACTTACCGAGCAGCAGACTACATGACATAATCGAGCAAATAAATAAATAACCAGCAATAAAAAAAAAAAATCAGTTTCATCTATAAATGTATTTTGTAATTTGTCTAATCTTTCACATGATGCTTGAGAACACATATAATTTTGCTCAATGTTTGACATCTCATAAAATCAAACATATTGCCATGCAAACAAATGAGCGACATAGAGACCATGAAAAATGTATTATACATAATTGTTTCCCACAAAAAGTGCAGCTCCTTTCAATGAGTCGAATTTCAAAAAGGCATAAATCTCAGGAACTAAACACTTGAGAAAAATAATGCTCAGTCAAAAGCAGTTTTACTGACTTTTCATCAGCCTCCTGAGCTTTCAAAAGACGTGAGCGATGCGGTTGTTGTGAATTTGGCACGTCTTTGCCACAGGTTATTGATCTTGGAAAGAAAAAGTTGAATTTCTTCACGAACCAAGGTTCTCACACATCCCTGGTTGAGGTACATTGATCTAATAAACAACGCTAAATCGTACTTTTATCGTGTGTCATATTTTGCCAACAAATCTAACTCTTTGTTTTAAATCAAAACCATCCCATTTTGTGGAGATGACCCTCCTTTGAAAATGTGTGCGGTGTTAACGCATAGCATTCACTGCCAGAGTGGAAATCATTTACCAGCACTCTCTGCCTCTTGTGCCTCCACTGGGGCAATGCCATCTGAAATTACTTTACCTTGGTGTACGTCCAACAAAAGCTCTCTCCTGAATTTCATCCTCTTTTAAATTTGTGTTTGAATAACCCTCAAGCTACAAATCAAAGGATGTCGGACATGAAGAGTTAGGTCATGGGGTATAGATCATTGTGGCTTCCAGAGACGTCTCCTTGGGAGAAAGAAGGGGACGGGTGGCTGCTACTTTGATGGATGGCAGCGAGGGAGAGACAGAGGGGGCCGTTTGGTGCCCATTCTCCTGAGACTAAATCTACGTCGGTGCCAAAGTTCTCACTTCCTTGCCTCATGCTATTTTATTAAGCTTTTAACTGTTTGCAAGGTAATTGGCTTGACTTTCTCAGTCGGGATTGTTATTATTGTCTTTGCCTGCAAAACCTGTCAGAGAGATTTTGAACAACATCCCTAAACTGTGTGCTTTTAAACCCTATGAAAAGGGTGAAACAATCAAAACTGGGAAAAGCATGCCACACAGCATTTCATGGATACATCCGCGGAGGTCCCAGTGGCCTAGATATGATTAAGACCTCTTCCTAATTACTTAATAAGCCCAATTAACAGCAGATTTAGCTCTAAGAATGATAAGAATCAGAAGGATGTTAAGTCTATTTGTCATTGAATTTAATTCTGAATGTTAATCAAATTAGTGAAGCCTGATATCATGGAAACGTACCATGCCGGGTTTTGACCAAGGGGCTCAGTCGATGTTTCCAAATGCGGGACAATTAATTACAAGAAGGGAACCAAAGGCTTATGAAACCTATAGGTTATAGTGATCAATGTTCTGTACATGCATGCATTATTGCACAGTTTCCTAGTTGTGATCGTGTGGCTGACATCTGAGAGAGGCAACGTACCAATCCTGTGCAAGAGTGTCTGCTGCATTCTCGGCCACTTAATTAGAAGTTGTTGGTACCACAGAAGGTGTCACTAACCTTTTCAGGGGCTGAACAGATGGTGTCCCTTCTTTTTGAGGTCCTGCCAATGCCCACTCCGTGGCTCCTGGGAAAATGACCTAACTCACAGGCAGCTGCTTAGTGCGGCTTGAGTGATTCTTTACAGCCACTCCTGTTGGGGACGTATACCACAGCAAACAATAGCTGAACTGCTGTAGCTCATTGCACACGATATGGCAAGAAATTTGTTTGAGTGCAGCATTACAGTCATAACTGTGGTCTAATACAAATGTGCAAGACGAGCGGGAAAACACTATAATATCCCTGTGTGGAAAGTTTTTTGCGCCTTACTCAAGCTGCTGGCAGATGGTGTGAATATCAGCAGAGAAAGGACCTGAGAGGGCAGGCAGAACAAAAAGTGAAAAGAGTTCCTTGACAGTTACAAAAAGGCCTCATGGTGAGGTGGGGGGAGTGGCCTTCTCCCTAATGGATAAAAAGGAGGGAGTAGATCTTGCATGGGTGTTAGCCATCGAGGAGGGAAAGTGGATGGTGAAAATGCGAGGGCGCAGATTTGATCTGTACGGAGGCAGGGGATCGGTGCTTTAACATGCACCGTGCTGTGTGGACAGAAGATCGGCTGTCACTCTTTAGAGACTTGGCCCAACCTCCCTCCGACCACGCAGGAAGTTGAGAGTTGGATGACTGCTCTCTGACTAATTTCTTGAGATGCATAACATTGCGTGGGTTTCAACATAAAGACATTTTAACATGGGTCTGTAAAAGTTTCAAAAAAGAAGATTTGGATTGTTTCAAATCGTGAACAGCGTCCTTGTGGAATAGTTTTGCTCATGCTCCTAAAAAGGCCTCAGAGTCTTCCTAGAAAGTGTCTCAGCTCACAAGTGTTTCACTGACATGGCAGGGGACATAAAATCTGTCATTTTCATCATGTTCTTTCATGGGTAAACCTGTTTCCTGCAGCTATCTCCATCAGATATATGTCTACACAACTTTATGGCCAAGAAGCAGGCGCAAGCACCATCGATCTTTCAAGCAATAGGATTTAATAGGTGCACAGCTCTGGGGTGGATATATTTAATCACTAAAAGGGAGTAGAGAGGCAGACATGTTTACCCATATGTTCAGCTTTATGGGAGCTTTGGCTATTTTGGTTACCTTTAGGTGATTGTTAGTGCTCAATGGTTACGCATTGGGGACTTTATTCAATACAAGTGTTATAATCTCATACAAATCCATTTAAGAAATATAACAAATACCAAACCTATTACTTTCAAATAGTCCACTCAAAGAGTTATTAATTCAACATCCTTAATCGTTTGGGTGTAGTTTCTCATCAGTAGAAATGCAGAGGATCGTAAAAAGGACTTTCTGAGAGTTCTATCCGATTTTTTTCCAAACGTCTTTGGGCGAGAGGTGGGTTACAAACTAGACTGGTTTTCATCCAATCGCAGGCATCTACCTATTGAAAGACTTATGTTTTATTAAACATCAATATTATTAAATATCACAATGATACAAGAAGTAAATTTGCTACTTTTTTGTGTCATGTCACTCATCATTACACTGCTTCATGAGATGGGGAAGGATCGTGACATTGTGACATTTGTATACATGGAAAGAATTACTGCTTGTCTGACCATTTCTATTCAGGAACATAATGAAATGTCTTCTTCAATATATCTGAAATCTGCTTGTGCATGTTTTCTCAAGAAAGAGTGTTTTTTAGTTGCCTCTCCTACTTTGTCCTCCCCTCTCCCCATCTGAAGCAAATGTTTTTTTTCTTTTCTGGGGTGACGTGACAGATGTGGCGTAGCTATCAATTGTGTGGGTGAAACTGTCAGCTAACTCATACGGGCTTAAGCAAGACCATTTCAAATTTGCAAAGTCCAGCAAGGTTTCATGCAAACTATGGAACAACAACCCGAAAACCACTTAAATTACCATCACCAGCATGTGTGCTTTGATGATGCTGGAGCTAAAATTAGTGAATGCAGAGGCATATGATGGATTTTATAAAAGCTGTGGGTGTTGTTGTTTGGACACAGGCCTTATTATTCATTCTGAGTTGTTTTTTTTTTTTTTTTTTTTTTAATATCGTTCACATTACTTTTGGATATAAAGTTCTAACAGGTGAGACATTTAAGGCCAGAAATTAAGATGCGATCGATGAATCTACAACAAGCCCCCATTGATTACTCAATAAAGACACATGCCTCAGTCAAAGCAATGGAGTGACTGTAGCCGTGGGACAAGACCCCCTAAGATCATTGTTAAGGTCACACAATGAATATTTATCTTAAAATGTTAATTTACTTGTGTATTGCTCTAGGCATGTATTGCATGTGTGAAGAAAATAAGGACAAGGCAAAGCCTCTCAAATGCTTCATTCAGAAAGTAAAGATATTTAGAGATATTAAGAGTAAGATATTTGGAAAGATGTATCACTAATCTTATTTAACATTTATTCCCTACTCAGCAAAATTTGGTTGAAAATACCTGTAAACATACTACTTGTGTTCATTCAAAAACCACCTGAATCTGGTTGAACAGTGAAAGCTGACCACAACATTTTCATGTTGTTAAGAGACATCTTTAAAAAGATGCATTTTACCTTACCGTCTAAATTTTGTTGAGTGGAAGGCTATCTTCTTGAAGTTGTTGAAAAGGTATTTTTCACCATGAATGCTTCCAGGTCTTTTTCCAATCACCCATTTCTCACCAGTGTGTCATGGTTCCCCAAGAACTGGCACAGACCTTGATGACCTGAAATCAGATTGATATTGCCATTATACCTGACCAAGCACTGAACCCCAAGTCATTTTGGCCATCATTGGATGGGATAAACACAATTAAATGTTCAACAACTTTTCAGCAAAATTTGGACCAAATTCAATAGGATAAATACATTCCATTTGTAAACGTTTGTAATTTTAATTAAATAATTTATTTATTAACTCACTAAATCCCAACGACATTTATATTTTTTTCCAGTCAATCTCAGGTGTTTATTTACATTTTTTTCAAGTATTTGGCTAAAGAACGGTCTAAAAATGTCTGGTACAAGATCAAGTATTTACTGATGTAATCAATTACTTTTACATTTTCTTACCTCGATTTTTGATCGATTATAATTAAATGTGTATGTAATCAATCGCGTTTTCACTTTTAGTACTTATGGTACTAAAGTAATCCATACTTTAGGAACTAAAGTAAATCAAGGAGTAAATAACAGTTATAATAAATTCCTAAATATGCTTACTTTGGTATATCACCTAAAGTCATCAACTACTTTAGTACTTAAATATCTAAAGCTCGGTAATTGATTACTTTTGCTCTTCTTAACATTTCACAACAGCTCCTTTTAGCCAAACCTTTGGGGGAAAAAAAATGAAACCAAATATAAGTATCTAGTATTGAATGTCTGGACTGTTAAACAATGTAAAACCATATCTTTGGATGGATTAGTTAATTCAATTAATTAGTTAAAACGTTTCTAACAGATAAGCTATGATCATAGCTGATTTTAAATCGCCCCCACTCTCCAAACACACACACACAAACACACTGACACACCCACAATGACCTTGTACTTTAGCGGTGCACCTCAGTCCCACACACACTTTTGCTAATGCTATTATGCTGGGCCCTACATGCTAAAAGTCAGTGGTGGTGATAGAGGCTGATTAGATTGTGTCCATTGATCGAGCAATGTGCCGTTAGATTGCGGACAGTGCGGACCGCGGCTCGGGCCTCTCCTCTGAAGACACTCTGACAGTCTGAGAGCGAGGAGATGGAGCCCCATGCAGGGCACAAGATTGAGTTATTGATTAGCTCTCTTCTTTCCCTTCTCCCTGTCTCTCTCGGAGGTGCTCCGAAAGACCCCTTCATCAGGATAATGAATTTCGCTTATTGCACATTAACGACGTAATGTCTGTATGGTAATAATGGCAGAAATTAGCTCTTTGTCACCCCCTTTGGATTTCGAACAGAGCCTGGCCAAATGGGATGGAATAATAAAAGTCAGTGTACTGGACTCACTGATTTTATTAAAGTCAACTAAAGAAAAATCAAAACACCTCCTGTGATTTCAGCCCCACTGAAGTGGAGAAGCATTTTGATGGAAGCGATGTGTTTGATGTGAGTGGAGGAGTGCAAGAGAGAGAAGGACCCATGTGTAGTAGTCTGTGATGTGAAAAGGAAAGGGCAATGAGAAGAGCGGATGATTCAGGAGAGACAAAGAGACGGTGAAGATGGAGCAGTCAAGTGGAAGAGAGAAAGCAGAGCTGGTCACACTGTCATCACGCAGAGCTGACTCTTCAGTGTTGGTCATCGTGTGCCCCGCACCCAGATGAGGACGCTATGAATGAAATAAATAATGAGGCTTGATTATGGTCTGGAAGATGGGGCGATGTCCAGCATCAATCCGCCGAGTAATTACAGGCGAAGCAAACAGCCTCGGCCGAGGCAGCAAGCGATAGTGTCGAAGCGCAACGTCTTCCTCAATAACTTGTTGCCTCCTCACATTGGACCCATTAGCACTAACTGCTGTGGAATTACATTCAGCTGCACTCATAAAAAAACGGATCTAACGATATAAGAGAAAGGTTGCATAGTTTTTCAGCATCTCAGGCACATAACCGTTATTTCACAAGAGCATATTGCAAACTTGTTTTAGATGTTGGCAAAGTGTCCATTTTCCCACCGGTATTGGTACACGTGAGGAATTGCACACAAAAGGTTTTATTTCTTTATATGTATGCCATAGAAATGTTGACTGATTGCTTTAATTTCATGTACCGCTTATCCTTTTTGGTCATTTTTAATACAATAGAAAATTATATTGTTGATGTCGTACCAAAACGTCTTAAATGACATTTTGATGACTTTCATATTTTTTTTCTTAAATCCCTACTACAGTTTTGATCAATCCCGACATGTGGGTGTTAGGGTCTTTTTTCCTTTACACATGTGGCAAACTCAAGGCGTGAGGGCCAGATTCGGCCTGCCACATCATTTTATGTGGCCGGCAAAATGCTGATTTGACTTCAAGTTCTTGGCTAAAATAACAAATTTGCGATTTTTCTTTTAACTTTGAAAAAAAATGGGCAGGGGACAAACATGTTTAGTTCTCAATCTCCCTTTTGAGCAGATTTTACGAGCCTCTAAAGTCAAAACTTAGGTAAATGTGTGACAAACACACTCAATATTTATTTTGACTTCATAATCATACCGGTCCTCCAACTAAAACTAACTGCAGAGGCCCACTGTAAAAATGAGTATGACACCCCTGATTTTAAGTGTTGAAAACAGCGTCTTATTTTATTGATGCTTTGCTGATGGTTGAACTAACTTGCCACTTTTGGTGTCAATTGAAAAGTGATCATTTTGGAGTGAAATGTGGATTTGGAAATATTTCCTATTTGACTTTACTATAACTTGATCTTAGAAATATTTCCTATTTGATTTCATGCTAATAATCTACACGTTGATCATTTATTGAGTGGCCAATATGTAAACTCAACTCTGTGTCCTTTCGTCCTGCCGTGAATGTGACACGCTGATCAAGGGGACATGATGGGTTTTTGCAGACGAGGTTTAGAGATTGTTTAAAAACGAAAGCCAATAAGCATTTTTGTTCCTATAAGTGTAGATTCTAACAACTTTTTTCAGGGGTATGGTACATTGCACACTATTGTATTAAAAACTAAAGCACGGAACAGGTGAACAACCATTCACGAACAAATAGCCCTTTAACTCCATTCTTTCATATTTATACCGCACACGCTTATCCTGTTCATGAGCACAGGGAGCAATTGACTGCAGGCATAAGACCTTTGGCTGGTCCTAGACCTCAAGAGACAGACCATTGACAGTGGGATTCACACTGCCGCCACCATGTGTGAAATTTAGACCCAAGTAGGGCTTTTTGATGATTTTGATGTGTGATATCAAAGGAAAAGCAAAAAATAAAACTAAAAAAAATAAGCACTAGGAGGCTAAAATATTAAATAGATGTCAAAAAATGGCAACTTTCTATATGCCATGCTGCCGTCCCTTTCAAATGTTTGCAAACAGGAGGCCCAGAGGTACATCCTATAGGTGTCAAATTTAGCCCATGTTGGGCTCATTTGCTGCCATTCACAATTGGAAATATTATCAATTTTGAACATATTGAAAACACCATCTTTTATCATGTATTTCTCCCCAATTTTGCATGAATCTTTTCAATGGCAAGTCACAAACAGGGCGCAATATATATTTTGTTTTGACACCCCAAAACCATTGGGGGGCACTAGCGACCAACCTATGACATTCGCAAGCCTTTCAATGACTTCGATGATTGGCTCACCCTGGACTAGCATGATGCATGTCTCAAAAGTCATTGTACTTTTTATTGCAATTTCATAAATATAGAGCATAGTTAATTTTGCTATTATCACATTTTTACATTTTTCTCACATAAAGAGAGTGTAGGATCCCCCCTCGGCCCCAAAAAATGATATATGTATGGATAGAGCTGATGCCACTAAACATTTTGAGCCGAAAGTAAATTTATATTTATATTTGACAATGTTACGACCCATTTAAAGTCAGCTCAAGTTGGGTGATAAGGCCAGGCTAGTGGAAAATCGCCAGACGCCCTGGGGTTAAAGTTAAGTGCAGTAAGTCATGTTTATGATGAGGATACTTTTCAGATCCAACCGCAATCAATGAAAATTCATAATAGAGCGAGTATAGGTTGAATTGACTAATCAGTATGTCGACTTTACTAAGATGAAACTGTAACATTGTCCCTTGCATATCTATCAAGTTATCTAACCAAAGCATAAGAGCTATGCGTGCCCATCTGATTAGGCATTTGATGACGCTAGTTGATGATTACAATTAATTCCACATTAGCTTCTAATTGAAACCGAAGTAAAGCTTCTCACTTTCAGTTAACCCACTCGTGACTTACTCATTCAATAGCAAATCATATTCCGACACCTTCACTACCAAACAGACGGTCTTAATTCATAAATCTTCAGCAAGAATCCACTTAAACTAGTCTACAGTGGGGGCTTCATTTTACAAATGTAAAGCAGTCCCCTGTCCTGATTTTTTTTTTCCTTTCCTTGTCATACTGTAACAATTAGCAACCCTGCAGTTGTTTTACGCGAAATGGAAATCAGACTCTTACTATTTTCTACTGTGTGAGGTAGCGGAGGTGCACATGTCAATGGCAAGGACAGTCCAGTCTGCTTTGCGAAACAGAATGACAAATGGAGACAATATAGTGTCATTTTTTTTTTTTTTTTACATTGATTACGTTTAGAATAGTAGAATAGAATAGAATAGTATGGGAAGTGCATTTTTTCCACAAAAAATGTAGATACTACTCCATTCTTCGATTGCTTCATGTCAACTTCAAAATAAAAGCATTGCATTGATGGACATTTGGTGTGTTCATTTTGAAGTTGGCCTTGTAACGCTATGTGTGATGTGATGTTTCTTCCTTTGCAATCCGCTTCCACATAGTGAGTCAAAAGTTAGACAGGAAGCGGGTATGTTTTTTGTTGTTGTTTTTTTTGTCAAATCTATTTTGGGACTTTTTTTTGTTTTAGTTCTAAATTATTTTAAATAAGAATCTTGATTCCATTGTGAATCAATCTTTTGCCCGACCTGCAATGAATAGTGACTTTCCAAAATCTGACCGTTGTGATTGATTACTTAAATATCATCGCCTTAGCTGCAATTGCAAATTAACAGAAAAAAAATGCATAGTAGCTTATCTACTAGTGATAGTGTACTGCTGGTAGCCTATAGGTACTTTCATGATAGCAGAACATCAACGGGATGCTCTGAATAAAATTGTAGGTTTTCAGCATATATACATAAGCTACGTCTATACAGCATCTATATCTTAACAGTTTTAAAATATATGCTGTACACATGCATTTAGTTACGATATTTATAAAGTGTTCCGAAGTACTCCCCGTTTTCATTTTGTCCTTTGACAGTAAATGAATTAAAGAGAAGATTATTCAAATTGCAATTTATGGTCTGTCAATTTCGGACAACGATCTGTTTTTGCCATTAGAGAGCGCCTTACAGATCCACTTCGGCTCTGCATAGTCCGGAGAAGCATGAACAGTTCATATGATGCTTTTCTAGGCTGAGATCAGAGGTAGAAAAATGCTAATCATTCTGTGACCTGCTCCCTCTTTCACTGTTATTCATGAAAAGCTAGCAAAAGTGTGTTTGGAGTCCCTGCTTATGTCCGTCTGTACGAGCAGGCAATGGGCACCGCGTCTCTGTGTACATGCTCATTTGCGTAATCAGAATGAAAAAGTGTACAGTACTTGTAAATTAGCAGTGGGCCTGCGTGTGCGTGTGTGTGCAAAACATGGAAATTGAAAAAGGCTTCATCTTTGCGCCCATCATGGCAAAGTGTGATTGATAGATGTGTTGCTGTGGTAACACAGAGTTAACAGGAGCAGGCTGTCAGTTTTTTTGCAGCCTAGTGGCGCTTTCTTTTCGACATGCCATTGTCACACCAGATGTGCTGCTTGTGATGAACGGGGACAGCGAGAGTGTTTACTAAGTGGGAATTGGGTGTCGGAAGGTACAGTCATAACCATGTCATGTATCATTTTTCACGTTTTTCTATTCTCGGCTAAATTTCTTCAGTCTTCCTCTGCACTTGGTGAAGGGTAGAGGATTGACTCTTCCACCTGCCCATCACACCAGTTCTCTCGTCAATTTCGCAATAAAAAGATAATGCTATAAGAATAAAGCCTTCCCACTATACAGATGCCTATACCATGTTCACTTTCTGAATTCACTCATTGCTTTATTATTATTATTATTATATTAATAGTTATATACAATATTTACTTGCTTGTTTTAAATGACTATGTTTTTAAAAGATTATCTAATGATATAATTAAATAATTATGTAATTCTCAATGTTAGTCAATTATTTCAACTTTATGTTTGTTGTAACCAGTTTTTATGTGATAATGTAATTAACCGTGTTGCATTCATTATCAAATTCTTGCATGTTGTACATTCATCTTGTTGAACATGGAAGTCATTGGTACTGTATAACACATTTAATTTTTTTTAATCCCAGGATAAGACATTTCCAAATGGCTCAGGTCAACTGTAGTACATAACAATATTCCAATATGTTTTTATTAAATAAAAATGGTCTTTTGCATAGCTAGAGTATACATCAAAATACAACATTATTATTTTTCTAGAAACCTGTCGACTGTTGTTTAAAGCAGGGGTGTCAAGTTCTCGAGAGCCTCAATCCAGCCTGGTTTCCAATCTAATACTCCTCAAATACACTTAATTTCAATTATCAAGATTTTACTGGGCTTGCTAATGATTTGAATCATGTGTGTCGTTAGACGTTTACATTGAAAACAGGCTGGATAGCTGCTCGTGAGGACTGGGCTTATGAAAACCTAGTCTAAAGTCTGTAAAAAAAAATTATACTTTGCTCTACTCCTGTAGATTAGCAGCATGATTTTTCTCTCAACTTCACACGTCTCTTTTAAGACAAACAATATTATATCTGTTTCTCTCAATTCCCATGTATTTTCTCCAGCCTTATATATTTCCATGATGATATTGGGACATTAAAAATTCCTGGAATTTTGCTGCTCTACCTTCACACAGTTTAAGTACTCAATACAGTATTTCACATAACATCTCTTATGATATTGAAATGACATGTCCAACAGTTCACTCTGTCCTCCTCCATTAGCTGTGGCATATATAAGTTTAAAAATAGCACAGCTCATCTCTACTTGGTTCAGTTCATTTTGCCACAGCAATGTGAATCATCCTTTACTTTCATCTCCGAGCTTCAGCCAAGCATGGCAATCTTCATCTTTCCTCCAGACACTCTTCCTTTTTTTCTTATAGATGTGCTGATGTTTGATACGGAGGAAGGCACTAAAATGGAAGGGAAATTAAGACTGGAAGGTTAAGTAACCTTGGCCAGGTTTGACAGACACAATACTGCCGGCATCTGATTAGAATCCATACTCACAGACGGTAGCGCACTAAGGTCATTTACTGTATATGCGTGTGGGTGGTAGCAGTAGAGGTGGGGGCTGTGTGTGTGCGTGTGTGTGTGCATGCGTGCGCGCGCGTGTGCAGATAGGCAGCAGTCCTTGTAAACAGTTGTGAGGGAAAAAGTTGTGAAGATGAAAGACTCCCACCCCGCGTCCTCTCTCACCTAGCTCTCTCTGTAAACTCACACAACCACACTCTTCCCTCACTCTCCTTCTCTGTGCCTCTCCCACATGCTCGTGCAGATTTACCATCCCCTCTGTGACCAATTACCAAGGCGCAGTGTGTCGCAAAGACGGGGAGGAAACACTGAGAAGCCGGGCCACACAACAGTGCTACTGCTCATTATAGGGGGGCTAGGACAAGTCGCGGTGATGCTCGCAACACAAATTAACACTCACATCTGATGTGCCACATGCCTTAACACACTGCTAATCAGTGTACACACTCAGAGTGGTTTCACACAAGTTGTCGGCCTTGCAGGAGGTCAGAGAAAAACAACAGTATGTGAGGATGGACAAGGTCATATTTACCACTCATTGCAAGCAGCAACTGAGTGAAGGAGGAGGGCCTTTGATCACTTCATTTAATTTTTAGATATTTGTGCTTATTTTCACCCCGATTTGTTGTTTGTGTCTCATGTCTAAAAAGGCGCTGGAGAAGAAATTGGAACGTTAATAAAAACATCCAATGTAAGAGAAATACTAGCCAAACACTTCAGTAGCCTAACTAGGTAGTTGGTGTCCCACATATTTTTTTTTTCGATAAAACTTGTTTAATTCACATCTACACAAAACAGCGAAAACAAAACTGTGTCAAATTTTCCTAACATCGTTACTCTCTTTGTTGCTCTCTATGCTTTTCTCTCTTTCTGCCACTTTTTGTCTCGCTCTCTTGCTCTCTCTCTCTCGCTCTCTCTCTTGCTCTCTCTTTAAGATCAGGCAAACCACTACTTTTGTAGGCTTTCAAAATTCATATAAAATACAGTGGAACCTCATATAAGAAGGCTTCTGTACAAAAAATATTCACTTCATGAGTAAAAATTCTGCCACATTTTTGCCTCTTACTATGAGAAAGAAATAATTTGAATGCTCCAAGAGAAAGCCTGAAATTAAAGTTCAAGTGGATATAAAATTACTGTTTACAGCAAAATTTTCAAAGAAATGTCTGATGAAAATCAAAGTTTCAATGTTTTCAGGTTTTTTAAATTTAAAGCTCAAGTGGAAATAAACCTACTGTTTACAGCCTATTTTTAAATCTGATGAAAATTAAAGTTTCAAAGTTTTCAGTTATTTTAATAAAATATAGTTCAAATGGCAGTCAAATTATTGTTGACAGCCATTTTTTTTACATCATTTGCCTGACATCTACCTGCGATTTTTGAAAAGTAAGATAAAGTGTTACATTCATTATGGCATTTATTTTGACCTTGGAACAAATTGGGCAATTTACATGTAAAATGTGATTCACCATAGGACTGATTCATACAATACAAACTGCACTCCAGTACGGATTAAATTCGTATCTACAGGTTCCACTGTAATATAATCTTCTGGTTATTACAATATTCCAAAATAGCCAAAAACCAAGCACAAGGTACAATAATCCTTCATCTTTGGCCCTTCTGTGTGGAGTTTCCATGTTCTCCCTGTGCTAAAGTGGGTTTTAATGGGCACTCAGATTTCCCCCCCACAATCCCAAATACATGTATGGAAGGTGTATTGAACATTCCAAATTGCCCTTAGATGTGTTTGTGAAAGTGACTGGTTGTTTGTCTTTGTACTCTGTGATTGGCTGGCAGCCACTTCAGTATACATCTCGCCTGCTACCCACATAGCTGGGGTAGGCACCAGCAAGCATGCAACCCTTGTGAAGACAAGCGGTGAAGGAAATGCATTGATGGATGTCATTTGCAATCGAAAAATCAAGCCCATCTTAAGTCAGGTTCAAGAACAACCTCTTAAAAAAGAGCTAAAATTCCTATGACTATAATTTAGCTTTTGCATGTAAATTTGTTTTGCACAAACTTGTTTTTATCCGTTATTCTATTAAACTTTTTGAGAGTGCAGGCATACATATTTCGTAATTTTTGCAATATACAGTTTGAAACAAGGCCATTGAAATTGAGTCAATTTTATAAATGGAGGCTCTTTTGAGGTCTTTAAGTGAGCTATCGTCTAGATTTGTGTTTGAAAATTCAAGGGTGGCAGAGAGAGCTGCAGAGGGGGTCTGTGGAGAGTTTTTATTGATTTGTCATGAAGATGTTTGTCAAAGAGAGCTGCGGTGCTGCGAAACTAAAAGTGAGGCTGAAGTGAGACGAGAATTAGTGTTGGTCCTTTTGAGGGTCTCGTGACCTTCCACAATTATTGAAGAGACAGGACCACGAGACTGATACGTACAGTGGCTCTCCTCTCTGCTCTGCTTTTCTCGTGTTAGCACTGCTGCCAAGCAGATCAAACATGATTTGTTTGGAAGTAAAAGTTGGAGCAAGGTTTCCAATGGTTAAACTGTGGAAGGATCTTTGTTCAAGCCCTCTTACAGAATATCTATTATCAAACAACTTAAAAATGAACTCTTACCATTTACTTCAAGAAGTGTGGTCAAGGGTCAAGCCTGAATTATGACAGAAGCAAATTAACGACCAAATGAAAAAAAAAAAAAAAATCAGACAAGACACTTAAAATGGGACTTCTTACCAAGGATATGTGGATGTTAATTTGTCCAATATATGAAAATTAAAGTTAACCAAATTCTGCTTTTGAAAACTCACTGAAGTTGTATGTTGTATAAATAATCCCACAATCTTTTAAAATCAACCATTGAATCCCCAAACGAATCAAACGCCCATTGTGCTCAGTTTCAAGGCTGTGAATGACTATTTTTCAAACCCCAATAACTCAAGTACAATCCCAACACGAAAAAACAGGTCTAATCAGCATAAAAGAATACAGACAGTTAGAAATTAAAATCAAGATTAAAAAAAATACAAAGACAATACAATACAGTAATTAAAATACAGTAATTAATCACAATTAAGACAGTTTGACAACCCAAGTTTTTTCAGCTATGTATATAGCATTATTGTTATGATTGTTGTCCTACACTGTATAAATAAAGTTGTGCTGCCTTTTAACTAAATTATTACATTCACTTTTTTTTTTTTTTGTAACCCAAAACTTTTGATGCCTTTAATGAAGCCACCTCACTTGTTCTTACGCATGGGTCCCAGGCTCCACATTCTCTCCTTGAAATGTGTTGAAGTGCCTACACTGAGTTGTATATACATCATTAGATACACTTAGAAGCAAAAATGGGCACAATTTAAACTCAGAGGCCACCATGTAGATCCATTCAACGTATTGGTTTGGCCAAATTCCCATCAAGGACAGGAGCCATTCAGATCAGCCAAAACAGGAGCGGCAAATGAGGCCGGCTTTAAGGATTACTCTGTACTCTGTATAAATATTATTGGCTGTGGGCAGAGCATTTTAGCACCCAACAGTGTCCCCAATGCATGTGAATTGCATAGAAAAAAGAAAAAAGAATCATTTATAGCCATTCTTTAGGCTGCTTGTATAAATCAAGGTGACTTAGCTGGCCGAGGGGCTAGCACCCTGAGATGTGTCACTGGTGATCAGTGTTGGGTGAGTTACTTCAAAACTGTAATGCATTATATAATAGTTATTCATGTTATTCCAAAGTAATTACTTACATTAACATATAACTGTAACTGTAAGACATTATACTTCTAGTGCATTACATTTACATTACTTTCAACAACATACCTGATGCGGATTTGGCATTCTGAATGTAGCACATTACGCTCATTACACATTCAGTGGAAGGTGGGCTTAAGCCTAAAAACAGTACAAATAATTTCATCTGTATTGTATTGTAAACCTCTAAAGACATGACAAAATACAAAGACTTTTTTTTTGGCATTTCAATCCCTGTATTACATAGGTTCACAGAAAAGGGATACATTGTATATGCTTTTTATCAAAAATACACAAATGACTAGCCATTGGCCAAGCTATATCACGACACAGTTATACATTATATATGCTTTATCAACAAGACAAAGGTTAGCCTTTGGCTGAAGAATTAGTACATTAGACTCATTTCCGTAACTTCACAACATATTCATAACACAGTAAGACTAATCTTAGCCTGCAATAAAACCTGCAATAAAACAAACAGATTTTTTAAGTCACTTCCAGGTACATAAAGACTGTAAACTATATGAGGCTCAGTGGTGGACCCTAAGGGACAGCAAGGCCTGACATAAACTCATTTGGTAGGCTTTCAGTCCCAGGGTGTTAACTGCCAGTACTTAGCTTGTTCACATATTCCTGCCAGGGGTGAAGGGCTGAGCTTGTTGTGCACTTTACAGTGGATCTGGAAAGAGAGCATTGCTGAGAACTTTCACTATATTGGGATGTAGCAGAGCCAATGTTTTCTCCTACAGCACCTTTATTTACATTGCATGTCCCTCGCTTTGCAGCAATACTGGTCTGACAGAATAAAAATTTTCAATGTCGCAATCAAGTAGCTGATACTGTGGGTAAATAACGTGCTGTCAATGTTGCGCTGTCACTATCTTGGCACAGTAACTACACTTCATCACCTGTTAAAAAAAGGGAAGTAAATGCTGCAAATACCAGTTATCCCAAGTTCCTCCTCTACCATTCTACTGTACAAGTCAGAACTACATTAGCTGCGATGCAAAACCGTTCGCTTTTTCGTCTCGTTCGTGTTCTGTGTGAACGCAGCATAAGAATAGGAGGTAAACATTTTGCCCTGGACTTTTCTTATTTATATAAGATATATAGAAATACATAAATAAATAAATATATATATATATATATATATATATATATATATATATATATATATATATATATATATATATATATATATATATATATATATGAATTAGACTTCTAAAATGTTTCTCCATATTCCATATTCTCCATATTCAGTTTTCTTTGTCATATTATGTTCATTTGGTGATGCGCCTCCCAGAGTTGTAGATTTAGGTTAGAGATTTTATCCAATCAGAATTCAGCTAACTTGTGTCGCCAGGCTGTATGAAATCTGCCCTTCAGAATCAACAGTGTGGGCTTCTGTGCACTCTAAGTGAACGGGAACATACCTGTACAGGTTGATAGATAGTTGCGAATCAGATCAAGAGTTGAAGGGAGTAAAGCCAGCTAGAAGACCTCTCGTGGAACGTGACATGAACGCAACCTGTGATTGGATGTGAGGCAGAACTATGCAGAGCAACCAAGCTACACCGCGTGGCTTGATTGATCTACCGCCGTTTTGGTGAGTACAAGCATTGTATTTAATTTTTCATTTTTAATATGTTTTTGTCTTTGTCTATTGTTTTATATTATTCCGCTCAGATTCAATTAATGGATATCATGTATCATGTGTTGTGATATATTTTAATTGCTGATGTGAGTTTATTGATGTTTAAATGCTCCAGAAAATAGCCTGTGTAGTACACGATTAAGGTGATGCAACACCCAGTATTGCGTACGTGTGATTTCTCCAGTCGTGGTGTCGGACTAAGTAGGACGTGAGCGAAGGCCCAAGTGTGAAATGAACGGACAGCCACTAATGAGGCTACCCGGTCACATGTCAAGATGACAAAAAAATGTTTTTTTTTTGTAATGCCTTACACTAACACGTTATACCAAAAGTAATGTAATACAGTAATTACGGTACATTACTTTTGTAATGCATCACTCGTATATACCAGAAGAGGGAAAAAAATTATAGGCTGACTTTTTGTGAACAAAAATCTACAAATAATTTGGTTTCTTGAATGCTTATTAGACATGTGTTAAATTGCACAACACAATACACATTTGTTAGACGGTTTAATTTATCCATTATGAATTTTGAAACCTGCATGACACTCAGCACATAAACACTGAAAAAAAGATGTGTTCAATTGAGTCAATCTTATTTCTTCAGGTGGTTGTACTCAATAAAATTGTCCGGATCCAAATTATTTTTTTAAGTAGATGTTTTAAGTAGATGTATATTGTAATTTTTAAAAATGTATCTCTGTTCAGATGCTTTTATTTCGTGCAGTCACTTGAGATAAAATTGAGTAAACATTTAATTAGATGCAATACTTGTTTCAGTGTCATGTTCCAGCATTTGTGTTTGTTTTTTTTAACCACTTTGGACGTGTTTTCAATGGTTTAAAAATGCCCAGTATGTAATTTTTAAGTAATTTAATACTGTGTTGTTTTGGATGCATGGGTTCACTGAAATTATACAGTTGACATGCGTGTCAATACGAAACAATTTTTAAGTGCATAACACATCCAGTACTAACATTCTGATAGGCAAGTTAGTGCAACTGTGCTCATTTACAATTTCATAGATTTTCATTTGTTTCAAGCATTTAACAAAGGCAGAGGAAAGGAATAACACTGCAAAAAAAATATATGTATATATCACAGTTTCACGTAACTTGCGTATATAACTATGCAGCAAATACTGCATGACAGATTGGTGGTAATGTAGTCATAGCATTATTGGTTGCTCAGTGGAAACACATTCACCCTTCCAGCCATGTAGTTTCACCCGCAAGCGCACACACTAACACTCTGGCCCAAGGTGCATTTGTAGAGGTGCATATATTTGCATATATGTGCATTCTTAATGAGTTTTGGGAGATCAAGTGATCCGAGCATCCCTTTGTGGATTTTCTTCCATTCTTTTGTCGCGGTGTGTTGTTGAGGGTCTCCCAGTAAATATCACCCACTGTGTGTTGGCACCCATCATAGATGCTGTTGGGTGGGGGCACGCTACGGGCACAGAATACCTACTTACTGTATGTTTGTCACTGGAAATTTTGTGATACTACAAGGCACAGAAAGTGCGATTGGGTGCACGTGAATGTTTTCTGCTGTTACGTTGTTTGCACTTTCAGTTTTTCTCCACTCCTTTGTGCGCATTTGTAACACGTTTGTGTGTGTGGGTGTGCGTGCGTGCGCACTGGCACGTGCGTGTCTCCCAGCATGCAGTGTGGCTGTGATGGCCCTGTTTTGTATGATTGATGTGCTGGAAGGAGCAGAGGGGAGCTCAGGTTGGGCCAAGGCGTCAGTCTGACACACTGCTGCTTTCCCGCTGTTTTACATATGTAGCCACAGCAAGACTCCACCCCCTTTCCATCTACCACTGCCTCCTTCCCAAAAATCTGCCAGGAGTCACCGCTTCATCCGCCGCCAACCAGGATTTATTGAGAATTGTAAGCTTTCAAGACACAGATCACTTCTGATTACTGCGGCCTCATTCATTTTATATCTGACCTCTGCCTTAGTTGTCTTTCTCGTCGATGCTCACCCATTTCGATATCCTGTCATCTCTTGCTCATTACTAATCCCCTCACTTATCTTTTTTTCCACTGTATTTTCACTCCTTGCTTTTGAAACGGTTCCCTTGCTAATCCGCGCCTGTCTTTGTCTCTCTTTTGTCCAAAAGTCAGTTTCATTTCTCCTGCCTTTATATTATGTTTGCTCATTTCATAATACCACGAGGACACATCTGATCACAAAGACTTATTTAAAATCAACTTGATTCATGAGTGATTTTCTGCCATGCCCCTCCCTCCGTGAAGGTTTTTTTAGATCAACGGCAGACGATTTTTGGCTTACGGGACCTGAACTTTAAGTAACTCAAGGCGAGTAGAAAGTCTGATACTAATTTGAAAAATGATTTATAATTCATGTTCTACCCATAAAGTTAAATCTGACTGCCATGAATTGGGATACACGTTATAGAAAATGCTTTCATCAATGATCATAGAATGACTATTTCAGAGATACAATACAATACAGAAATTAGTACTTTCAACCAAATTCAAATATACCTCCGGTGTTTCAACACCTTCGTTAAAACAGATCAGCAACGGACTTTTTTGTTCAAATTGTGTGTGGCATTGTCATTGTATGGTGGCCCTGAAGTGTCAAACGAATGAACGAACTGTGATACCCTTTTACATTTCATGAAACAAATTTACATTCCAGAAAACAAATGACCAAAAGGAGAAACACATTTACATTTCGGGTAACACATGAACAATACACAAAACAAATTACAATTAAGACAAGATTATGGACCACATTGATGATTGACAGGAAGAGACCGGAAGTCATGGCGGAACCGAGAGCGACATTTGGAGCCTATGGAAATAGAGAGAATTTTTCGCCCCTCTAGGTTCTCTGACAATTCACCGCGGGAGTTCGTGTTGAGCACTAAACAGACATAATCTCTATGGGCTCATCTTTAACTGAACGAGGAGTGACTCCTCAATGTTGTTATTTGATAGCGACTGCTGCCAAAAATGATGTCACACACTGATATGTCACACGTGCCATTTGCAGGTCGGAATTATTACCATTATTCCAAATGTCCACTTTCTGCTTGATGTTTCGAGTGGGATGAAAAATAAAGTCATATATTAACACCACTTGACTTCTTCACTGCTGGGTTCGTCGATATCAGTATCTCAATTTTCATATATATATATATATATATATATATATATATATATATATATATATATATATATATATATATATATATATATATATATATATATATATGTTTTTTTATATGTTTGTGTCTTGTTTATGTTTTGTTCAGGATGTGAACTTTATTATAGAAGACATGGACTAGAAATGTTTACTTGTTCCTACTCCCTTTGAACTGGAATATTCATTGATGATTCTTTTTTCCTAGGGTCTTTCTCTCTTTCTATTTTGTTCTTAAATCTTGCAATGTGTTTTTTGAACATAATCAATCAATCAATTATATTGCATACATTGACATTGTGGGGCTAAATCCTCAGAACATCTAGTTCACTGTTGATGATGAAATGGAAGAATACAGGCTTCACACTTGAAGCCAGCAGTCCTAATCACAAATCACGCTCGCACTAAGTCTTTGATCGTACAAACACTCTTTAGATTCACAATATGAAACACTTCTATATAACTTAGAAACCTGAGAGCCATTGAAGATGCAATAAATAAAACAATGAGCTGAAATTGAATCTACCAGCATTTAACTCCTTACTGCTTTTGAGACCTACTTCTGCAAGAAAATATCATAGCGATCAATTAAAAAAAAGCCCAGACCAGCTAACCTCACTTTTTTTGCTCATTGTCAAAAAAACAAAAAAAACAAAACAAAACACTGTGGCGAGGCGAAGTAACCACACGTTGCTGTGCTAGTGGAGATCTTTACTCTTCGCATGCCATCACAAAACTGATACCACAAAGTCCAAAACAGCAAAGACAAAGCCAACAGGTTCAAAGCATCAAAGGATCATAGCATCATGCCTACTGGGTGAGAGACATGGTCCTAGTGTCCGCCACAACACCAAGATTTTTAACGTAAACAATGTTTCCACAGAGCAAGGAATTATAGTAGATATTTTTTGTTTGAGTGTGCATTTATAGATTTGCTCTTGTTGAGGAACTGCTTGGTTGTGGTCTCAAAAGTAGAGAGGGAGTAAAAGCAAGGCGGGCTGAACAAAACAATGAACAACACATGCAAGGGCATTGGAATAACTGAATAAAAGTCGTTGAAGTGCTGAAAAAACAACAGAACACAGCAACAACAAATTGTTTGAAGTAGTTTGAGTGAATGACCAATTTAGCACTTCCTAATTGTTCTAACTTTAAAATATTACAGCCATTCACTGAATTTTACATTTGTATTTGACATGAATCCATTCGCTTTTCCTCCGGTTTAAGCTGGTTAGATGCAACCACAGCCGGAGGCTTGGCCAAATCTTCAGTTTAGCCAAAGATTTTGAAAGATTTGGTTTTGATGAAAAAAAAAAAAAAAACAAAGCCCAGACATGCATAGCAAACAGGGCAAAACGGAGACATATACTGCTAGTTTGCAAGAACCCTGGAAAGACCTCAGTTTGCCATTAGAAAATGGTAAGATTTTACTTGAAACAAATTTCCAGACAGAAATGTGGTCTCAGTTTAACCCTAAAAGACCTCTGCTGAATTTGCCAATGAGGAGTTGTATTGATCATTCATTCTTATTTGAAATGTATAGTTTTCCCAAATCAAACAGAATACTGGAATAGGCCATTCGACAGC
The DNA here is from genome assembly GCF_059441005.1 of Hippichthys cyanospilos. NCBI lineage: Eukaryota > Metazoa > Chordata > Actinopteri > Syngnathiformes > Syngnathidae > Hippichthys > Hippichthys cyanospilos. The sequence continues at coordinate 10,532,162 of NC_142371.1, forward strand.
TCTAATAATACCGATGTGGATTCACATGTTCTCCTCAAGGCCACCCATTTCTCTCCATGTGATCTATATTCCACCAAAATGGCAAAACCATGCGAATCAGCATGATTGAACACTATTTAAAGTATGTGTGAATGTTAATATGATCCATCCACAGTAGTCCTGCCTTTTAGGCTTCCACTCCTCATCTCTTTTAGTGTGCTTGACAGATAAATCAGTATATGCTGTATTCATGTATGTCATACATATGATATGTCACATTAAACCTATAAAATAGTGTTATGTGTTCTACAAATCCAAGTGTCAAACAGCGCCATTAAATTGACTGCAATTAAAACAGTCACAAAATATTCACTTTACAAGCTTTTCATGCGGGTCATAACTTGTACCAGGAGCATGTCAGTCTAGTAGGAGGGCGTGCTGGGAGGCATGCGAGGCATATTGATTCAACCATAACATCCAGCTGTTTGTTTACCAACAACAAATCAATAAGGACTCGGCTGGGGGCTGCAGTGCCAAGCCTTGGTCAGCTCAGAGCACTCACACATCTCGGAACCTATTCTATGCTCAGAAAAGGTGATAGCGTGTATGGTCACCCTGTAAGGATCTGAGCTCGGGATGAAGATTCTGACATGCTGAAAATGTTCCATAATGTCAGATAATGCTCTTGTTTTTAGTTGTATGACGTGAGATAGTGTTCAAACAATGGCTCAGATCTACCAGAGTAATGCTACTATTTACTAATAAACTGTGGATCAAAAGAGAAATGATTCCAGTCAGATATTCAGGGGACAGTGAAATTGCATACACTTTAGTTGCATTTTTCCCTCAACTCAGTCTCACAAAACTGCTCACATGCCCCCAAGCAAATGAATGAGTGATTGGTTTCCTAAATAGTTCTTGCTGTCTATACTGGCAGTGAATAGATATCCTCTGAAAACAACTTTACCACAAGTGATCAGGAACAAAATTACACACTTCTCATTCTGTGCAGGAAATGCATTCCAAGGTTCAGCGGAAGTTAATGTGAATCTTTTAGTACAAAAATCACATTTTGCGTGGCAGTCACCACTGTGACTCGACAAGTATATCCTATCTGCGGAGGAGAAGAATTTTGCACTATATGAGAAGAAACCTATAATACATTTTAGGAGAGCGCAGTCACATTCATTTCAATGGAGATTTTGGACATGGGCTCTGTATTTTTGCCAGTCAGACTGAAGATAAGATTTTTTTTTTTCACATGCATAATCATGAAATCTCTTTTCTACATTTATCCCACAATGGTGCACGGCAAGCACTACAGCTCATTCAGTTACAAATCATGTTCTGAGATATTAGTGTTTTGTTCAAAGGTATTATGGCAGGCCCTGCTGAGGCATGCAGACTTCTTAACTATTCAACCACATTTGTCTTTTATCCCACCACCATTAATGTAATGTTAAACAAATAGCTCGATAACATTTTGTTCAACTCTGATATCTTGAAAAATGACAGAAATACATGGGTGCTTTAGTTTAGGCAAGAATTCACAAAACATCGAAAATTAGCTTGGGACACACCAAGACTAGACTGGATGTATGTGACATCAGTTCAAGCTAACTTTGCTTTTAGATCAAAATTATATATATATATATATATATATATATATATATATATATATATATATATATATATATATATATATATATATATATATATATATATATATATACACAGTCGGCCCTCGGTTTACGAACACCCTGTTTTACGAACAATTCGATTTACGAGCGTGGACCACGGACATTTTTGTCCCCCACTTACGAGCAAACCTTTCGTCTTACGAACAATCCGACATGCCGGCCATTGTGTATGCAAATATATTTTCGTTTAGCTGCGTCAACAAAATCAGCAGTTGACGCTTGTGACAGTTACGTGAACGCTATTGCTCTTACAACGTCACAGTCACTGTCTCAGTCACGGTGTCAGTCACGGAGTCAGTCACGGAGATGCCATATGCTATTGGTCGATTAAGGTCACCCGGTCTCACTCACGGAGATACTATTGGCCGGCGTCACGTCAATCACAGAAATGCCAATATGCTATTGGCCGAACGCCTTTATCTAGCTTGATGGCACAGCTGGTCGGGATGGAAGGAAGGAGAGAAAATGAGTGAAAAACGGAAGGAAGGAATGTTGTGAAGACTTTGCAAACTTTATCTGTTAGACATAGCTTCTAAAATTGCTAGTAGCGGTATAGGAAGAAGTAAGAGAATGATATGTTTTAGCATCTCCGTGACTGACACCGTGACACCGCATAACAGCGTAACTGTGTTAACTTTGCGGGTTGGCCTCTGCTCCCCTCCGCCTCCACTCAGCTCAAGTAACGTCGCTCCAAAGGTAAATATCATTGTTCCTTTGTATATGTTATTTAATTTAACTGTACAGTACATTATGTTACTCATTTTAATATGTGTATAAAGTCGTGATGTTATAACCTAAGGTTTTTGCACACGTTGCACGCATTCACGAATTAACATAGGTTTGGATTGCCCTATATATATATATATATATATATATATATATATATATATATATATATATATATATATATATATATATATATATATATATATATATATATATATTATATATATATATATATATATATATATATATATATATATATATATATATATATATATATATATATATATATATATATATATATATTTATATATATATATATATATATATATATATATATATATATATATATATATATATATATATATATATATATATATATATATATGGCCGGAGTTGCTCTCGGAGTAATACCCGTCAGATGTAGTTGACCACACATGGCATGTGTAATTACAGTCAACTTGTCTGTTCAGCATGCAGGAAACAGTCACAGCAAGGCTCTCCAAAATATATCTTTTTTTTTTTTATGCCTGTTTATGTAAATTTTGGGTGTAGATAGAGTTAGTTTATATATTATAGTCAATAGTTTGACTATTGACTAGTTTTACCGAAGTACTCATCATTTTAGTTTGGAAAACATTCGGCCTAGCTCCTGATCAACATTAGTGAAAGTTAGTATTGTCTGTTTTTCCAAATGACCGTAAATGCTCAGCAAAGAGCACCTCGAGACCAAATGAAGAGGAGGCAGCTGGAGCCTTGCGAAGTGTAACACTGTGCACTCTACAACACTCACCACCCACACAGGACCGTGCGGATGTTGCTCGCATCACTTTGAACACTTGCAAACAGAGGTGAGCACAGAACTGCAGAGGCTGGACAAATCAAGTCTTGATGATGGAGAAAACAACACAACTGCAGCAACCCTTCCGAATAGTATATTCTATTCATTGACACATTTGAACTAATCCTCCCTGTACCACTTAACGTGCTTAAGAGGACCAGCGTATACAGCAGAAGTTAGTCAGACCACCACCGAACAAAAGCTGCGATGTATAGTTACGACTTGACCCCAGACCGGATCCCCGGCCCCTGTCTTCTGTGTGCATCAACTCCCTCGATGACCGTGACCTCCTAAAACACCTTATTAGCTGCATTGAGACTAAACCACACCACCTTAATCCCTGTTGCTGTCAATGGGAATTGGCCTGCTAAAAATCACTGAGGCAGCCGGAAGAGATTCTTGGTCAACATGGACTCTCAATGCGATCCTGAGTTATCAGGGAGTTTAGAATACAAGCGCAGCATAAAGAATCCATGCTACATTTATTTTGCAACATTTTCACCTCTTAAACATAAATTCAATTTAACCTTGCTATATAAGAATAATGCAAGAAAATACTCAAAATTGTTTTTGTTCGTGCATTGTGTGAATGTGTGTGTGCGTGCGTGCGTGCGTGTGTTTGTGTGTGTGTGTTTGTGCGTTGCCGCTTTTTCTCCCTTTGTCATGATGCTGATCTCTCTGTTAAAAAAAAAATCAATGGTGCCCCTCTCTCTCCATCCATCCATGTATCCCCTCTCTGTGTTGCTGGATCTGACCCAAGATCAAGCTGTTAGTCAATCTGCTATCCACACACAACATATTTTGGTAAGTTACACATATTTGCTTACATGTTGATAGCTAGATGAGGAAGTTGTTACCACTCTTCACCCGTTGCATGTGTTCCTTGATACTGCAGCTCTGACATGCAAATGTGTTTTTTTTTTTCCTAAAGCCCCCTTGTTTTATTTGATGAACTACTCCCCCTACAGTTATGCCATTTTTCTACAGAACCTTTTACCAACTGTGCATCTTTCCTGCATCTCAACTTGATATTGATGCTGTTCAATTGGCCAAACCTGCTCCAGGGGCTCTCAGTTCATGAAAGACTTGATGCAAGATGGTAGTTCTTATTTAGAAATGGAAGGAAATGTTCCAGTCAATCATAGGAGTAAATTGATTGTTCACTTATTTGTGTGTGTGTGTTTTTTTTAAATACAATATGTATCTCCATTTTCATACAATATATATTAGCGTGAAATTTGAAAGTAAGTCAGTGAAGTAAGAGCAGAACTATGTTTTAACCTAGGGCTTCTTGTACCCCAAGGTACTAATACATGGTAGGGCTGTAGTCATCCAGCTGTAGTCATATTTGAGTCATAAAGGTCACAGTTCAAATTGGAGTCACAAATATCCAAGTGAAGTACGATTCCACAAGATTTGAGTCTTAGCTAGAGTAAAGCTAGAGTGTGTAGATTTTAATATTAAAAATCCACTATTAATTTCAAACCCATGCAAATAAATGTGTTCTATCACATTGACAATTTTTGTATAGTAGATACATATATACTGTATATAATATATATATATATATATATATATATATATATATATATATATATATATATATATATATATATATATATACTGTATATATATATACACACACACACAATCGTATGGAGCTTCACTTAAGTGGAGGCATTTGTGTTTCTTTCAGCTATGGAAAGTAAAAGACAAAAAACGATTTCAAATGTTTATATATTTCAAATATTTCAAATGGCATTCTGGATGTTGGTTTGCGTCCAATGTACAGCCGAGGGAGTTTCTCGTTTTTATGCGAACCGCATATAAAAACGAAAAAAGAGAAAAAATGGTTTGTTTGCCAATTATAACTAAAATTACAAGGAGAAGGATGAGAAGAAGGACAAAGAAGGACAAAGGAGGTAGAAGGTACAGCACTCCTCCCCAAATGTTTCGCTCCACCCAGAAAAGCAAGAAAGTAACAAGGCTGATGATCAGAGTTCGAGTTAGGATGATTATTCTACACATTTAAGGTCACCCACAAAACAAAAAAGAAATCACCAGCAAAGACATTGTCATGCAACAAGAATTTACTTTGGAGAAAACGACCCTGAAAAAGCAGCAGTTGTGGCTTCCTTGTGTCACGGACAGTGTGCACGCACGTTGTTAACCCTCGTGTACCTTGATCGCTGTGCTTGATGTTGCCCTGTTCTGCATTCTACTTGACTGGTAAGAGTGCATTGGTGTTTGTGTTTAGAAAAGTGGGGAAAATGGTGGATTTTTGCAATGGAGTCCGTACCTGCCCACCTCTGGCTGTAGCTTCCCTGTTTTAGTCTGTGATTACTAACCTGTGTTGACATGCATTTGCCCAAGTTTTGTTGATTCTGTATTATTGTGCACTGAAACCAACGCTGCTCTCTCGCTCGCTTGCCGTACTTGCAAAATATAGTCTTTCTGAGACACCGTGCTTCGTATGCTTCATTATTCTAAATTATACACACTGTGGCTTTAAGACATAAAAATACCATTTTCATAACCACAACATTGGAAAAACAATCATAATGAATTAGGATGCGATAGTGTTTACTACAGTCAGCCAGGAGTTGTCGATGTTCAAACACAAATTATAAAGTCAGAAAAAACACACACACACATATATATATATATATATATATATATATATATATATATATATATATATATATATATATATATATATATATATATATATATATATATATATTTCATTGGGTTGAACATTGACACTTAACATGCGTGCATGTCATTTCTTCTGCAGTAAAAGCATCCCTAAATTTAAAGTCAGATGTGATTTAAACTGTTTTATTTCTCAGCTTCCAAAAATTCTAGGATGTCCCAAAATAGCGAGAAGTATTTTAGTGTTCATTCTTCATTTTGTACATATTAAAATGGATGTGCAGGACCGTGCATGTGAATTCAGTTTTCAGACTAGTGTTTTCTACAGTCAGCCAGCAGCTTGTTCAAATGAGGACCGATGTTCAAACACAAAATATAAAGGCAGAAAATGGTGAAATGGAGGCATTCAAGTAAACATTGATTTATGTCCTATCCGGTCTGTAATCGCTCTTGTCTATATGCTAACTCCTGCAGTTAACTACCTGAACAGCTAACTCTCGATTGCCGCAGTCAACCAGGCAACAATCAACTGTCCATACAGTACAACCAATTTTGACAATATTAAATGGTTTTCTGAAATGTTTGATAATTGGAGCCTAAATTTTTATTTCTACCCGCTAAGGAAGTGCACCTCCGTGGTACTGCGCTTGTCTGGATAGCAAGCTGGAACACGCCCTGGAGGTTTTCATGAATTTCAAAGCTGGTGAAAAATCCCAAATGCGCCTCTGTTGAGTATGCATAGAGCAGGGTTGTCCTAATAAGTTCTGTCCTTGTGGCCCGGTATCCTGCATGCTGTCTAAATTTCTTTCTCCCAGTCACCTGATTCAAATAATCAGGAACGTTATCGGCTTCTGCTCTGCTTGCTGATGAGCAATCAGCTGTGTCTGGGAAAGAAACCAGGAAAACACGCAAGATACAGAACCTGAAGGATCAGCTTTGGACACCCCTGGGAGGGGGACTTATATGAAGATGGATGCCTAGACTGACTTATAAAAATATGGACCACTGGAACGCCAGTGATAGGGCTGTCTTGACAGCCAAGTGTGGCCACAGTGGACATATTGCCCATTTTTAGAGGGCATTTTGGAAGTTGTTACTTATTTACAGATTTTGTTTCTGAACAAATTAGCAAAATTAAAAATGCAGCCTAATATATTACAAGCCAATTAAATATTACTGATAAAATAACACATAAACTGAGCTTGTTTGTGGAAAGAGGACCATCTAAATCCAACGTGAAGTCAAATTGTGCATATTTTACGCATACACACAATAAAAATCTGTGTATTTGATACCCATTGAATAAATGCAGATGGGTGAATTGATTGATTCAATGAAGACGGACATGGATGGATGGATGGATGGATGGATGGATGGATGGATGGATGGATGGATGGATGGATGGATAGATAGATAGATAGATAGATAGATAGATAGATAGATAGATAGATAGATAGATAGATAGATAGATAGATAGATAGATAGATAGATAGATAGATAGATAGATAGATAGATAGATAGATAGATAGATAGATAGATAGATAGATAGAGACAGAAGTACAAATGGACAGACAGATGACCCACCAGCCACCTTGCTATGTCGATAAATAGGTTGTGTCAATAAAACGCTGTGCAAACCCAAATTGCCAAGTCAGAGACAGAGGAGGAGTAGTCGTATGCCGAGGAGGCCAAGTCAAGTCCGAGTTACCAAAAAAACTGTCAAACCAGACTCGACTCTGAGTCCAGACTCGAGTCTGGACTACGACAGCCCACGAGTTACCCTGGCTTCCAAACGTTGAAAACTCATATTATATTGATGATTTCTGGTAACTGTTCAGGGGTCAAGCAGATCCTTGTGACATTTTTGTGTACAGAGCCAGAAATAACCTAAATCATCACACACATGCTAATGTGCGGCTGAGCTCTGAGCTGTGGTTTTCTTGTTCTCAATTTCAGCAACCCATCTAGTCGTACTTACTGTAAGTAATCCATTGTTGTTTGTTGGCATATCACTTCCCAAGAGATACATAGCTTGGGTACAGCAGTTTTCCCTCTCAAAATGATGCCGCTATAGCTCTGTTGTATGCACCATTCCAGCATATGTACTGTATTGTGTGCTTGACCCCCATGTGTGTTTGTTTGGCGATTGTGTGGCAAAGGAACGTAAATTGCTGTGATTATGCTGCAGTAATTGAGCAGTGATGGTGTGTTTAATTGAGTTCTTCCTGATGTCTCTGTGACAGGTGCCTGAGAGGGTTTTTTTTCTATGCTGCCACATAAGGCTTTGTTGTATCTCTTTTAGCCTGCTTCCTCTGTGTATGGCCTAATGGTTTGTTTGAATGGGGGATGGTATAGAGACTGCGGGAGGGTTACCTGACAGAATGCGATGTATGAAATTGTCCGTGTCTGTCTTTCAGAATGTGTATTTGAAGGCTTACTTTCATTGTTCTTGCATCCTATATGTATGTCGATGTCAAAATCTGTGTGTCTGTGTGTGTTTGTAGATGCGCATGTGCATTTGTGTGTGTGCGTGAGTGTCTGTCTGTCTGATCTGCCTCCTGGGTTCTATGACCCAAATCAAATGGTAGGAAACATCAATTTCACTATCTTATCTCCTCCTCCCCTCCCTCCTCTCTCCTTGTCTAATTTCTTTTCTCCACTTGCTCTCCTCCCCTGCAGCTCCTCTCCTCATCGCCTCCTTCTGTTCTAGAGGTGTGATTACGGTCCTCCCCGGTTTGTGTGTGCGGGATCGTCGACTCGTTGGTGAGCTGAGCAGCCTGACGCTGAGTATTGTGTGGTGCAATTCCTGGATGACGTACTTCGATGAATGCTTCTATTCACAATTATAGCCTCTCCATTAGTTGCAACCCTTTATTGCTTTGTTGTAGCCTTTGCTTCTTCCGTTGCAATTAATGGAGGACAAACACAAGCCGGGACACAAACAGTCAACCTAAGAGAAACATGTGCTTGAGAAGAGTTTTATATATGTGGTTGTGTGTGTCAGGCAGTCACTTTCTTAAATGTTTACTGAATTTGTTTGGTTTTATTTAGATATGAAGTTTAGTACTGATTGTTTTATTAGATGCTTTGATCGGATTTTTGCTTGTTTTATTGTTTTTGTTCTTGTTTTGTTTTTGTTTTTTGAAATTGCAAAATACTTATACTAAAATTCCTAAAAGAAAAGTTTCATAATTATTTAATGATATTAGGGAGGACCTCATTGTAGCAGACTGAATTTTCAAATTGTCTGTTTCATTTAATTTTTCTTAATATTTTCAAAAGTATGCATATGTTTCCCTTACATCTAGATTTTAATTTTATACATTGTGACATAGCTCTTACTTTGTCTTTAGTTGTATTTTAGAATTATTCAAAACAATGTCAAATCTGGGCTGAAATATTCAGTCACACTGTTAAATACTGATTTCAGTGTTAGAAATTATTTTTCGCCAATCACGTTTTATCCATAACACATGGGCTGTTTTTCCCTTTGTCTAGTGGTTTTGCTTAAAAAATAAAGGCAAGTAATTTTTCCAAAAATCTCTAATAGATGTTAGGTCCTCTCATATGATTCATATCTTTTACTGTGAATGTAAAGTAGTTCAAACAGACTTTTCTTTTAAGTTGTGAATTTAGTAATTTGGGATTAGTTGTTGTTGTTCTTGTAATTTAGTATTTTGAGACGTTTTTTTCCACTTTCAGTATAGAAATCAAATGAAGCACAAATTTAACATTCTAAGGTTTTTATTTGTCTGTTTTTTTTTTCCTTTCACCCTCAATGGGTCTCTTGCCAACCACTATGTCCATGCGCTTGCATCATCTCCCCCCTTAGGCAGTGTTGTGCGGCAGCCCCTGAGGAAGTGACCGTAGGCGCTCACCACATGACTTGACTTCACCCTTCTAGCCAGACACGAGGTGCTGCACAGACACATACACACACACGCACACACACGCATACGCACACATGCTGTGATTTACTATTCCAATAGTATTCCAATAGTAGCCTAATTTCCTATGGATTCCAGTTTCCCCTGGAAATATCTGCATTGATCAACTTCCCTTGTTGGGATGTGCTGGGCGGCACACAGTGACACTGAGGAATGTCTTACACAGTCAAGGCACAAGGATGGAATATGCACACATGCAGCATTTCTTTTCAAAGCCGAGCTCACTATCAAGGCTTTCAGATACAAATCCTTGTCTCAGAGTAATAACATCTGAAAATGTCAGAATCATAGCCACTGAGATAGGGATCAGACAGGTGAATCAGGACTTGAAGTGTTGTTATTCTGATCTTATCTGCACACAACACTCCAAGCAGGTTTGAATACAATTAAATATCACTCCAACATGAAAATAAGCGCTACAATATTTAATTAGAATATTATTGGCCATCTATTCTTCAGGACTCTGTTTGAAGTTGCAATTCAGCATATCTTTGCAGGAAATTGCAGTTCATTTACTTTAGCCTGGAGACTTTTTTTTAAGTCATTCTCACCCATTTGATAGTGACAAAGAAAATGCAGAATTTAAGAGAAAAAAAAATGAAAAAGGACAAATCAGTGCTCAGAACCATGACAGACAGATTGTGCAACCTCTTGACCACAAGAACAAACACATACACTTTGACTTTATGCATTTCTTTGGTCTCTGTCCGACTGGTATGCATAGCCATGGAGAGGAAAACGGTGTCCTTTATTTGATCCATTAGGATGTTGGGTTGGGTGGGAGCTTTGTCCCTCAGAGACAAATGCTATAAACATTGCCTTTTCTCTGTGAGCTTCCTTCTCACTCTTCCTCTCACTTTCACCAAAGGCTTCTCATCTAAAGTAGAAGAGAAAGATCTGCTCCAGGAAAAGATGGCTGTCATCTGTTTGTGTTGACGAGCTAGAGGGCAGAAAAGATTGCACTGCTTGAATGAGCAGGCAATCTATCAATGTGAAGTATCCAATGTGAAAAAGGATCATCGTGGTTTATCTTTTCTTGGGCTTTCTCTTGTAGATGGGCTCTTAAGTCATTTGTGTACTAACACAATCATGCAATCGTGCTTACTTTTTAATGATGAGGTAATTTAGTGACAATACCATAAACATGAGAGTTATGGCAAGCATTTAACATATATGTTTGATAATCTGATTACGTTATATGAATTATATTATAAACATTGAAGATAGAAATGTCTTTTGAATAGTGGTAATAGTTGTAATTTTCCAGTTATCTTTACTTCACATAGTAAATATTTGCAAATAACTTTCACTACAGATGCTTCTAATGACCAACCTCTCAGGTGAATGACAAAAGCGATGTGATTTGCCCTGGGTGAAATGACACTTGTGGATAGGAAGGATGGAGTGGTGCATATCTGAAATGTTCCCTTTGAGTAAGCAAGACTAAATTATTACATATGCAATTGAGATGTCAGTGGTTGAGAGAGAGAGAGAGAGAGAGAGAGAGAGAGAGAGAGAGAGAGAGAGAGAGAGAGAGGGAGAGAGATGCTGCTATTTTTGGGTGAACCTCTAAAACATGGGTGACAAACTCAAGCCAAGGAGCCAGATTTAGCCCACCACTTTTCATGTTGCCCATTAAAGCATATCAAGCAGGTCAACGTCCATGATGCTTGCAAGAAATCAAGCCCCTTTCATATCAATCACAATAGTTTAACAATCTATTATTAAACTTGACTTTTGATTCTAAACCTGGTTATCCATCAATTTGTTGGGTTCTGTATATGTAATAATACGAGGAGGTGATAAAACATTTATATGGCTCCAGAGTCATAATGTCCCTCCAAGGAAAACTGTAACTACTATGTGGCTGTAACGAAAATGAGTTTAACACCACTGGTCTAGAAGCATGAGCTCTTCTTATACTGTATGTATACATGATGAGTACAGATGTCAGGTATGTGTCAACAAATGTTTGACATGGAGGTCAAAATCAACCAGCATGGCTTGACTTTCCGCCTGGCCAAATGCAAACATTTACAATTCATCACCTCCACTGTTTTTTTTTTTTATTTTATTTTTTTTTTTAAATTGTCTACCTTATTATTTGCTCGATTATGGAATGCAGTCTGCTTGGGGGAAGTGAACGGAATAAGAATTTCATTGTGTGGTATTACTATGCTTATGACAAAAAAAACTCTTGAATCTTTCTTCTACAGTATGTCGTTGTTTTTCCTCTTTTTTGATCAAGCCATGCATTTTCCACAGTGACTTATCCTCACTAGGGTCACTGGCTTGCTGGTATACATCCCAGCAGTCTACGGGCAGTAGGCGGGAAACGAACAGCCATTCACACACCCAATTGATCTAAGGACAATTTGGAGTGTCTGATATACCTGCCAGTATGTTTATGGATTTTGGAAGGAAGCTGGAGCGCCTGGACAGACCCCAGCAGGCTCGGGGAGAACATGCAAATTCCACACAGGAAGGCCAGAGCCAGCAGGATATGAACTTGGCACAGTGAACTGTGGGGCGGACGTGCTAACCACTCTTCCCCTCTTCTTTTATTCTCAGTTCAATTATTTACAGTTGAGCCTGGAATGATTTATACATACTGCTGTCACTCTGGTTAACACAAATTAACTTAAACAAACAAAATAGCCACAGCATTAGGAGAATTTGTCTTTGAGATATACTGTATTTTTTATAAATGCCATAACGTTTTTCAGGCTTTTCAAATCTGATTCGACTAGGCCTGGATCTTGCTCCATTACAGCATCTGTATGCACTTCACAACGATCTACCACCACCCAGTAGCAAGACATTGTATGCGCAGTTTTTACCAGCCTGGGAGTTCTCTTCGCTCTGTGCCTTTTTATAGGTTTGTCTTACTGTACTCCCTACTGTGCTTCTATTTTCGTGAATGCTGTGAGGAATAATTGAAAGTGTTGTGTGCCATCTTATCTTCTACAGCACTCACACTTCCACGTGCCTTGTAATAAAACTGTATCAGTAAAATCCCTGCTGGCTGCGGGTTCTACAGTCCCATGAGATGGTAAACACTTGCTGGAAATTTGAGCCAAGATCAAATCTTCACCAGACACTGAGACAATCTCGATGGATTCAAGATTCAAATGTTTGCGCTTGTTTTATACCTGGTGAAAACATGGTCAGTCACTCTATCTATCTGGCTATCCATCAAGGCTGGAATAGTGCAGTGTACATAGTGCATTTGGTACTGTATATGGAATGCAGTAGTGAGCAATGTTTTGTACACAAAAATTACAAGGTAAGAAACAGCAAGTCTGCCTCATTTCTAATCACATTTGGACTCGAACAGTCTCTGGCCAATGGATGTGATGGCTAGCAACGTGCTGAACCCCTTTCTTGTTTTGCCACTGTGTTTTGGGTCATTATCTCATAATATAAATGGATCGCCCACTCATTTCGGTTAATATTGGTATAGACATCTTTGTTCATGTTGCTGCCGCTGTAATGATGCGCGACATCAATGAAGATTAACGAGTCTGTCAGAGAAGAAGCCATTCAAACCCAAGACAGGACATTCTCTCTGCATTAACAAATGATTGTGTACGTATACAATCATGTGTAGAGCCTTTCTTTCACAAAGCTTTTGCTTTCCTATTACTTGGGTAAAAGTTTTGTCAGAATTTTTCTGGCCTGTCCATGTAGTCTAGGAAATTCAAGGCTGGCTTAACTGTAGTTCCTGCTCATGAGCAGTTTGCATCGTCTGATGAAACCACCATGCTTTTTGCTGTACGACATCCCAGCTTCACACTGCTTCTTTTTTCAGTTTCACAATTATTTTTCACTGAGAGACTTCTCTCTGGTTTTCATGTCTGTTACACCTTTTCCCATAGTTTGCACAGGAAACACTCATATGGGAAACTCAGTGACGACATTCAGTGCGAAATGCCAAAAAAAAAAAAAAAGGTCGGAAACCATTGAGCTAATGTATAAAAACAGAACCAGCTTTTTCTGAGATCAATAATGTTTATATTTTTAATGGGTAAACCTGAGTTGATTTTAAAATAAAATCCAATGAAAATCCAATGAATTCTGTTAATTTAATGTTGCCTTTAATGAGTATATATGCAGAAAAGCAATTGTTACTGTATAAGAAATCATATCATATGAATAATAATCATATGAAAATGCAACCCAAAAACACTGATACATCGCGTTTTTGCCAAATACTGTATTGGTCAAAAGAGCTCTATTACACCCCTACTAAGTTACAAATCATATTCTGTTATGGTGAACATTTATAATTCCCTCAATGTTTCTTTATAATATTAATGGCTTCAGCATGAATTGTTTAAATAATGAAAAAGCAATGGATTATAGGGTGTTTCCAAACTTTTAACTTGTATTGTAAATTTGTCCACCAACTCAATGTTGTGACACCAAAAGCGATTATTCTGTCATTCAACAACTCGGCCTTGCCCTAACAGATGCCACAAAGGTGTGGAAGGCACAGCTGCAACCCAAACAAATTAGAAAGTAAAAGTCGGAGCAAGGAGTTCAAAAAGAGTAAAAAAAAAAATGAACAAGAGTTTTGAAATATAATGAATTCAATCAACAGTGCAGCAGTCAGATGATCATGAATCAACTCCTTGGCCTCGTGAGCACGACCTTACTGTCAGCAAAGATTCTTGAGCTAGATTACCAACTTGCTTTTAGAACTCCATCATTCTGTCACCCTGCAAACACATACAAGCATTAATCACTCCACAAAAACAAATCGTCTCGGGAGCAGGTCTCTCCTGCGCTCTAAGTTCCACAGCTCGTAGACAAATATGTTTGTCTTTTTCCACTTCGTTGAAGTGAGAATCCAGATCCGCAGAGTAGGAAATGGAGAAGTCTTTCATTAAGCAGCCAGCGTCACTCCCCATTGGGTTGGACAAATAACAAATTAATTTCTAGCCGCCTAATTTCTCTCTGTTCTCCACTGAATTTACGGTAACATCAAATTACCGATCACAGGAATGTGAACTCCCTCAAGTCTTTATCAATTCATTAAAACTATGCCCCAAAGGAGACGCTCGAGAGGAAGTTCTCTTTTTAATTTGACTCCATGCCTCCTTTAGCACCTTCGCACCGCACAAACACAAATCAACCGATGTGTGTCATTCAAATTGGGATATTCGGCATACCTGAAACAAACAGGCGGGGAAGCAAATTGCTTTGTGGTAATTACAGAGTTGACTTTCAACTTTTCAAAGTAAACCAGTCTGACTTAAAAAAAAGCCTTTCCTCTGTGGGTTGCGCTGTTTTGTAAAGAAGCAGTTGCGTATTGACAGGGCCGTATTGATGTTTCAATTAGAGCAGTGTTACATTGTGCGGCAGCATGGTAACACCATGCATCTCCTGCCATCTGCTCTGCCTCCACGTCTGACGAACGACACACGTGGGGCTAATCGAGCCGCACATGAGCGATGGGACTGCGAGCTCTGACACACGCGCATGCACTAGCACACACTCCTCCTTTATGTGCATCCTCATGCAGAAAAATGGGCTAAGGATGAGGGCGAGCTCCTGTTTTAACACCCTTCAGAAAGCCTGTGATTCCTCCCCTTCTGCCGTCACGTGAGCATCACAAGCAGGTTATGCCTCTGACTGGGAACATGCAGAACAGCAGATGCAGGAGTGAAAATACATCATAGGCTCATCCGATGCAAAGATTGGGGGTGGGGTGGGGGGGCAACAAAAATTAATAATCATACAAGGGAACTGCCTGTGCCAGGTTTCCTGTGCTGGCGTTGTTGCCTGCCAAACCGCATGAATCAAAGACCTCATTGTGCGGATTATTTCGTTAATCTATTGATGCCATTGAGGAGTATTGCAGGTGTTAATGTGCCAGCTTCCCCCCTGCTTTATTGGGGAGGTGTAGCGTTCGGTTGGTAATCTGTTTTAAATGCTTTCTGGGGAACGAGACCCTGAAAGGCAGCCAAGAAAAACTCCGCTATGGTGAAGAGCTTCCCCGTAATACAACACAGGCGAGACCGATGCCAACAGGGATGAGCCAAAGAGCAACACTTGTTGAGATATTTGACTGCATGAATAATAAGAGGGATTGCTATGATATAGCTGAAGCAGTCCCATAGTGTCATCCATCCCACAAACGCCTCACCGCTCCTCTTCCCTTACATTTTCTCTCGCGGAAGTGGTGTCTTCCCTCCGAAGCTCAGCCCTACGCCTGCTCCAGCTGATATACTTTGGAGGAGAAAGCAAAGCAACTGAGAAAGGGGAAGCGATAAAGAGGCAGAGAGTGATGAAAGGTAAGAGGGAAAGAGGACAGAAAGAGAGGTAATCCTGCCTTTTTTATGCTCCCCAGGGTGGTCTCTTCATCCAGGCCTTCAAAAAGAGGGACGGACTACACCTCCCTGTGACAATGGAGGGGACCCATAGGGGTGCTTGCGAACTGTGTGTGCGCGCTGCGGTACAGCTTTAAGCAGGCCTTTGAGTGGCCTAATTGCGTTGGAATACGGCAGTCTGAGAGCTGGCTCAGATCACGGTGGGCTGCTGGAGGGGTTAGAGTGAGCACCTTCCACAGCCACACTCAGCAAAACAGAGCTCAATGCGTACAATTAGTGCTCTCCCTCTCGTTAACTCGCTCCCCACTTTTTGTCCTCCTCAACTATTTTAGACCCTTTCTCACCCCGCATCCCACCCCCCGCCACAGTCTGTCGTCATCGGCCGACGCATTAATCCGCCCTTACGGCCTGTCAATCCCCGTCTGCTTTGATGCGCGCAACAATTAGAGCGGGCTTGAAAGGCGTGGGTCAGCGGATGTTATGTAAGGCTTGCAGCGGGCCTTCGCAACCGTTTTTAGCGCCGCTGTAATTAAAAAGAAAGTATTAATTATATCAGTTCATGAAAGATTATACTGCGTTGTTAATTCGGAATTATCCAGATCAATGGGTTTTTTTTTTCAGGATGGATCGGCTGTCAAGTGTGCCGATATTTGGGGCTGATATTCATTTTCAAGAAAAGGAAAGAAAAAGAAAAAATATTGGCATCAGAATTTTAAAAAATT
The DNA here is from genome assembly GCF_059441005.1 of Hippichthys cyanospilos. NCBI lineage: Eukaryota > Metazoa > Chordata > Actinopteri > Syngnathiformes > Syngnathidae > Hippichthys > Hippichthys cyanospilos. Next base: position 10,549,064 of record NC_142371.1, read on the forward strand.
AAATACACAATGGATGGCTGGGTTGAAAAAATATGTATAATGTTTACTTTAAACAACATAAGTCTTTGTAGCAAAGTTTGAACAAAAGGTTCATAGTGCTTCCAGGAAAAGGTAATAAAACTTTTGCAAATAGCCACCTATATTTCTCAAGACTAAATCATATACAGTACTCCAAATTTTCAAAGTAATAGAAAAGTGAAAATTTCACTTGTCTTTGTTTTCATTTCAAACAAAACAAAAGGGTGCAGAGGGTTCAACAAAATCTCTTCTCAAGTCAACCGAAAATTTAAATGAAAGGGTCCCTGAATTTAAGAACCTTTTCAATTTATTCATTAGCCAACAGAAAAATGAATTTTCTGATCATCAAAAAACTAAATATTGATGCAGAAAATAATCCTGGCCAATCAACAGGGGTCAAAATTTTCGCAATCTTAATTATTGCACTGTCCAAAACCAACTTTTTTGGTAGTAATTTATACTGAAACGATTCACTGACATTTATGGCAACAATATCCACATACTAAAGCAAACAAGAGGTTTTCTCCAAAACAATTTGCAATTTGTTTTTACAGGTGAAATAGGTGAGGTGATTTTTACAGTCACATTTTATTTCCTCTAGTTGAGTTGTATTTTAAATGCTTTAAGTAGAATTGCCTTTACTGGCAATTAATGGCAGTAAACTTAGTTGTATTGTACTTGTTCATCTTCACAAGAAAACTCTCCTCTAATCATGAAATGTGGGTGCACAGCTTCTGTTTATTTGAACTGTTTGGAGTACAGTTAATCCAATGCTGTGTGTAAAATGTATTCTGAATGTTTTACTCTCTTCCGATCGTAAATTTCACTCCTTTTTGACCGGAACCAAAAATACTGTCTTTTTTTTTTTTTGACAGTAAAATGTGCACTTTCAAAACATTATGATTACTCAATTATAGATGAAAGAAGAACCGACTGATATTTGTGCCAAATGGGTCAACAACCCAGAAAGTTGGGTTGGGTTGTTTTGCACACAAAAAAAAGCTCGAAAAAAAGGTTTGGTTTGTCAACCTTCAAAATTGAATTGTTCTGTAAGAATCAATACAGAAAGTTGAGTTATCTTGGCCCAAATATCAGGTCGGTTATGTTTTTGTCCATAAATTCTGTAACCATATTGTTTTTAAAATGTAGATTACACTGTCATCAAGAAAAACATGTACCCAAATTTGGGGTAGGCCATTTATTGACCCATTTTTGAGTTATTTCGGACCCAACTGTTTTTAGTGCAATCTACAAAATTTACAGTACACATACATAAAAGTGCCGAGTAAAATTCCATAAATTCTTAGTTATCGTTTAAAAATGTGAGGCAGAAGATTATCATGTTAGCAAAACCTAAAAACATATTGCTGCACTGTCCACCTTAAAATTTTATTGTGTGTTATCTTGAAATTTTGAGTTCATCCAACTTTTCCTTTACAGAGTTACTGTGTATATACTAAATATAATAATCATATTGCTTTTGTATAAGGCTAAAAACTTCAGATTTAATTTCAATCATTCCACATAGCATTTTAATCCTATTAATAAATATTGATTGTTGTTTTAACCGTATACAGTCTGGAACCTCTTCAATGCTACATGAAAGTCGTGATTGTATTATTTCAGTGGTGCCAAATGAAAAACCAAATGTGGGGATTTTTCTATTTTGATATTGTATTTTACAGTGGGGAGCAAGATGGAGCCTTTGGCAGCTGCATCTGCATCACGGTCGACATTTGGGCATTCACTCCATGTCCTGTGTTTCCTCCCAGTAAAATCCAAGCAAGGTGAATTGAAGACTGGGACTATCCCATCGGTGTGAATTGTTGTTTGCCCCGATGTGTCTATGTTTGCTCTTTGATTTACTGGTGATCAGCCCAGGATACACCATGACCGAAGTCAAATGGGATAAGCTGCAGCTCACCTATGACCTTGAACAGGATAAATGGTAGAAAAATGATGGATGGATGGATGGATGGATGGATGGATGGATGGATGGATGGATGGATGGATGGATGGATGGATGGATGGATGGATGGATGGATGGATGGATGGATGGATGGCCGGCCGGACGGACCGACGGGCGGACGGACGGCGGTACCAACTCCATCAAACGATTGAAAGCATCGTTATGATTTTTACTGCGGTCTAAATGTTAGACGAGACATAAGAGCTAAATCTAAATTTCCTTCAGTGAAACATGCATGTTGTTTAACATGGATTCAGGGAGCTTCTGTTTATGCATCATTTTAGTCTATAAGTACTAACACAGTGGACAGAGTGTGGAGCAAGCCACTGAGATAACATATCATATTTTACCAGCCCCTCCTTTGTCTCTCTTCATTACACAAGCCATGTCTTAATAAAATGCAATTATTTCCGCTCACAGGACGCTTTCTAGTGAGAAAATGGCAGAGGGATGTGAACTGATGTATGGGGAGACGGTTGCCTAATTAGAGCGTTAGAAATTGAATCTTTACAACACTCGGGTCATATAATTATCCCACTGTTAATTTAACGCTTACATTCTCTGCTGTTCATCTTTATTCCCTTAAATGTTGGTTGGCGGTGGCCCTTGGTGCTCTGTGAACATTTTTGTTATACGTATAAAAGGTGGTGGCTTGGCCCTAACACTGGCCCCTTTAAGTGATTGAATAACGGCGGACCCTGCAGTCCAAATAACAAGGCTCACATCATTTATGCATTGTTAAACCATGTAATTGAAACAAGACATATTTTGCATATTAGACCATTAGAATAATGTGCTTTGCGTTTCTCCCAACACGACTATTTAAGCCTGTGTGGCGATGTTGTAATTCCTTGAATTACAGCCTAATTACCACAATGTTCTTTTGATTTGGCCCATTTCTAAGTTACGCCACAATAATGTTCAATATTACCAGAAAGAATTACTGAGCCGTGCCCAGAAACTTTATCTCGTATCACTTGAATTCGTTCAAAGGATTATTAGCCTAGCAAATGATCGGCATTATTGGCCCAATCAGGTGCACTTTTCTCAGAGTTCCACTTAGAAGTGGAAACCAGCACAACCTCTTAGTGGGTTTTACATGAGGGTTTGCAAAGTGCAGTCATCTGTTTCTTTTTAAAAGGATGCTCTTTGCTCAATAGAAATGGAGTGAACGTGAATTCAGAGCTTTAACGCTATCTTTTTGTCCATGTCAGCCGTTTTTGGCTAAAGCAGTTTTAAGTGGCATTCGCTGGGGGAAATGTTCCACCTTTAAAGGCATAACGTTTGTTTTTTTTTGTTTATATTACCATTTTTATTCTGAAGAATTGACATTCATTCAGCACTTCTGGTATCGCGAGACCTAGTACAAAGGTTGACTCCTAAATAAGTTTTCAAGCAGTGTTTTATTTTGAACAATTTAATTTATGAATATTATTATATTTGTGGTTGACAGTCAGGTATTAAGGCGCTGGAACGATGTTTCTTCAATTTTGTTATTTAGTCACAAGCAAGAGTAATTATTAGAAACATGGCTCAGTAGTCTGGTGTAACAGAATCAGCCAACTGCAAACACAAACCAAAAATAATAAAACACAGTGTTTCTCTGTCTGACAGACTGTTGGCAATCATCCAATGTAGTTTTCTTTTTAGTCTAAGAACTGAATAACAATCAAGGGTTTCTTAAATGCTACAAAAGACTTTTTTCCCCACTGAAAGTTAGTTTTTCCTGATTTTTTAGTCACAAGGTTCTCAGCATGATTCAACAGAATGAAGCTCTGAATTGGAGTTTTGTCTCTTTTGATAGTTTTCAGCTTACATATTTGTATACTTGAAAAGCCTTGTCCATTGATCTGATTTTATTCGGGACCTATATCACGTTGTTCGTGTGAGATGAAATTGCTGAATTGGCTTTTGATACCAAATAGTTTATGAATTATGAGTTACTATATGAATCATTGAAGGGTTGTACAATGATTGGTTTCTCTTTGTAGGTTTTTTTAACACAACATTTTCTTATATATATATATATATATATATATATATATATATATATATATATATATATATATATATATATATATATATATATATATATATATATATATATATATATATATATATATATATACATAAAGTGGTTTGCTTTATCACAGGAGTGTGAGGAGCAGCTTTGAGGAGGGACATAATCTCTCTCATCTTTTGGGTTTCCTTCTCCTTTCTCCCTCTCAGGGCTGTGTGCTCTTTACTCCTCCCTCCTTTATCCCCGGCCAGGCTTTGTCCCCACAGCAGAGAGCCTCTCTAAATAGAGGCCTTTAGATAGCACGGGAGCATTCAGTGAGGGGGATGGGAGCAACGCCACTGCTGTTGTTTCATTGACGTTTCCCTATGACAACCAGCAGTGGCGAGCAAGGAATGTACCCTCTCCGGACAAAGTCCTTGTCCCTGAAGCTGACACCAGGGGGACGACAGCATGGGGCGGGATGGAAACCTGCTCCCTTCTGCTCTGGACCGAAGGCCCTGCCTTGGACATTAAACTGACTCTTATTTTTGCTCTGTTTGTGCTTCGCTGGGTGATGGGGTTTAGTTTTCCCTCACGCCGTTTAAACTTGAGTGTTATGAATGGCAGACAATTTTGAAAGGTCTCTTGTGAAGATATAAGAATGTTCGAGCATTTTAGTCTTTGTTTGCTGCAAAACGGGGTACAACAAATTTAAAATCAATAAAATACATTGCCCCACATGATCACAGGGAACGTGCAGTTTCTTTTGATTAGGACATAATAATTAAAGGGAGATGAAGAATCGGTATTTTTTTTTCCCACAATCACCCACTTAATGAGGTAAATGTTTTCAAACATTTTCAAAGTTATCTAAAACAACTTTGTGTTTTTATACGTTGCCTGAACCACTATGGCTGGTGTTTATTAAGTATATACTGGGGGTATCGCTTAGTTTAATTATTATAAATAATATAGAAATATGCTGAAAGTAATTTACCCAGAGGTCCCTGTCAAATATTTTATGTCAACTAGTTAGTGAAACTTGTACACACTTAAACGTGCATCCCAAAAGTGCAAATGTGTTTTAAAAATGTTTGTCTAAGAAATTAAATTGTTGGAAATTATTTGACTGAAAATACGAAAAAAATGCATCTTATTCAAAGGCCAACTGTTTCATCTGCGGGCGAATAATACTTAAACTTTCTTTTCAGAACTGCAAATATGTGATGTTGTTAATCTAGCCACGGATGTTGTTTTGAAACCTTTCATCACTTCGAGATTTTCAAGTACTTTATTTTAGTTCCCCTCTGAATCAATTTTGAGTGTTAACGTCAAAATTAAATACAAGACAAAGTGTGAAATGGAGGAGGACATTTGCTGCAATACAACAAAGGTAAGTATTGCACGAGCACATAAACGCAAATGACACTGAATGTGTCAATCTAATGTTGACCGATACAATGATGCCCCAAATTAAAACTCACACAAATGGATGAGAACGTTCTACACACATCCTTTAATGTGATCACCGCGACAATTAACAAAGTTCAATAAAAGCCGACCATTTTTTTTCTTTCTCGAGCCATAGCGGCTATACCCGAGACGATCTTGAGTCCCGACAGTGTGAGATAGCTGAAACAAATAAATCAACTCTGTCTTACAGTTGCACCGCCAGTGCCGAAGCCGCCGCTCCGCGCCTCCATGCCGCACTCCAACGCTCTCCGCTACAAAGCCTCCTCTGGCACCCCAAAGAGAGAAACGCGTTCCCCGCGGCCAATCGGCGCGCCGTCGCCCCTAGCAACCACGTCCATCAGCCCAGCGCCGCCAATGAGCGCGCGGGGCGGGGCGGCGCGGAGATGCAGGTGAGCCTCGGCGTCCACTCGCCAGAGCGCCTGAGAGGGAGCCGCCTGTAGGCAGCTGACTAGAGGATGCGCGCGTCAAATGCGATCCTGTTCTAATGCGAGCGACCAGTCCGGCTCCGAGAGTCATGGCGACCGCAGCGTCTAACCACTACAGCATCCTCACCTCCAGCGCATCCATTGTGCACTCGGAGCCCGGCGGCATGCAGCAAGCCGCGGCGTACCGGGACGCGCAAAGCCTGTTGCAGAACGACTACCAGCTGCAGGGCAACGGCCACGCGCTCAGCCACGCTCACCAGTGGATCGCCGCGTTGTCCCACGGCGAGGGGGCCCCGTGGTCCTCGGAGCAGGACATCAAGCCGGCGGTGCAGAGCGCCCGGGACGACATGCACAACTCCGGAGGCAACCTACAGCACCAGTCGCGGCCGCCGTCCCATCTGCAGGTGCACCAGGCGGCGCACGGCGGGAGCCACCACGACGGCCGGGCGTGGAGGACCACCACGGCGGCGCACATCCCTAGTATGGCGACCACCAACGGCCAGGGCTTGATTTACTCCCAGCCGGGCTTCGGAGTCAACGGGCTGATCCCGGGGCCAGGCGGCGGCAGCGGCCAGGGGCTGCACCACCACAACCTACGGGACCCTCACGAGGACCACCATAGTCCGCACCTGAGCGAGCACAGCCATCCGCCTTCTCAGCAGCATCAGCACCAGCACGGGCCCAACCACCACGACCACTCGGACGAGGACACGCCGACCTCGGACGACTTGGAGCAGTTCGCCAAGCAGTTCAAGCAGCGGAGGATCAAGCTGGGTTTCACGCAGGCGGACGTGGGGCTGGCCCTGGGGACCTTGTACGGGAATGTCTTCTCCCAGACCACCATTTGCAGGTTCGAGGCCCTGCAACTCAGTTTCAAAAACATGTGCAAGCTGAAGCCACTGTTGAACAAGTGGCTGGAGGAAGCGGACTCCACCTCGGGCAGCCCGACCAGTCTGGACAAAATCGCCGCACAGGGCAGGAAAAGAAAAAAACGGACCTCCATCGAGGTCAGCGTCAAGGGGGCTTTGGAGAGCCATTTTTTGAAGTGCCCAAAACCGGCGGCGTCGGAAATAATCTCCCTGGCGGACAGCCTGCACTTGGAGAAAGAAGTGGTGAGGGTTTGGTTTTGTAACAGGAGACAGAAGGAGAAACGGATGACGCCTCCCGGAGGGGCTCTGCCGGGGAGCGAGGACGTGTACGGGGACACACCGCCCCACCACGGGGTCCAAACCCCGGTTCAGTGAGCCCGCTTTGCTTCTGGGAGCGCTCTGGCAGGACTTGCCCGAGATTTTGACTTATCCCCGCCGCGGTTATATATAAATCACTGGACTATGAAACGATAGTGGGTGCTTTATGTATGATGAATAGCAGTGAGTACGTCCACGATACCGGCAGTATGAGAATCAGAGGAAAAGAGGGGGGACGGGACCCCCCCCCCCCCCCCCAATCGCTCTCCCAGAGCTCAAGGAACATCAACGAGTGTTCTCTTCTTGTTCTGAGGATACCAGCCGAGCACTGTGAGTCTATTCGACGCAGTTAGAAGGTGTAGCCCCTCGTTGTGTTATGGAATTAGAACAACAGAGGGAGGAGAGAACAGAATAAGGATGCAGTTGTTCTCAACACCTAAAGCTCATATTTGCTCCTAAACCGCAAAATATCTTCGGCCACTTTATCAACAACACATTATCCCCGTGTGAGGAAAAAAAAGCGTTTTAGTTGTGTAGCTCCACGCAGCAGAGATGCTTGCTGCTTGATTGGATGCTGGGGGCCACTAAAGAGTCTCGCTCAGGGTGAGCATCTGTCAGCTTTGCATTCATTTTATTGCGCAAAGACAGCAGACCATCCACCTCCTATTTATTCCAGGATAGCTCAGCCTTTCATCATCCAAAACAAATACGTATCGATGGTATAATTAAGATATTGATGACTATATTTGTGTGGCTCACAGAAAAACTCATGGCAGGGCTGTGACGTGATCATTCACTTAATAAGAGGATAAATCTTAAAATGACACCACCCTCGCCTTTATTCTCTTTTCGACTTCCAGCAACCCCCCCCCCACCCCCCTTTAAAAAAATGTTGCGTCATCCACAGGTCAGGACGGACTCTTGAGTTCTAAAATAACAACACTATTTGCATCCATTTTTGTAAATAATGTACTTTAATGTCATGTTCCATTTTTTTCACTGGGGCACTTTTTGAATTAATATTCGACAAACAGACTTTTTAAAATTCAGTTTCCTTCATAATCTACCTGCTGCCTTGTGTCTGTGTGTTATTTATCGTTCTGCGCATTCGCCGAAACATTTGATATTTTTTACGTCATGTAAGTTCCGTTTAAATAATTATACGAATTTGATTCTCTCGCACTAATGCAGAAAATTGTGAATTGAAATTCGCACTTATGCTTTACGAACTGTCACTCAATTAGATTGAAAGCCATAATGTTAAGAAATTCCACAATAAAATCTAGAGTGACTGCATTGTTAAAGAGTAAAACTAATTAGAACCTGTAATTTGTTCCTAAGCATAATGCAAAAAACAACCAATATT